>NC_136265.1:32450965-32568465 GCF_964187855.1 Myxine glutinosa
GAACCCAGTGCCGAAAGTGACGTCAGTCTATTCTATATCTATATTCTATATTCTATATCTCAGTCTGAGATTTGTTGCGGTGACCTGATTAATTTCTGAGGGGGGGGGGGGGGGGGGTGGCTTAAGAACTAAAAGTGAACATGTTAGATGGCGCCACATACAACTCTATTATAGAGTTGTATTGTGGCGCCATCTAACATGTTCACTGACTTGGATGAGTATGTCTATGTAAGCTGGCGAGCTTTTCGGATATCGGAGTAATCTAACATCAGTCTTTTTGTTCTTTCAGCTGAGATGGCCGCTGTCGAGGCGAAACGGGCGAAGATTGAACCTGAGTCCGGAACGTGCATCCTGTGCAGCAAGAAGTCGCCACTCTCTGAACTAAGCAAGGCAGCGGGCAACAGTTCTTGGAAGACATTGTGTGACGCAGCCGCAGTTAGAAACTTTTATCCAATTCTAAAGCTAGTCCAAGAAGGCGCAGTTGAACTTCCTAATATTCCAATATTATACCATAGGGCTTGTAGATCAGACTTCACTCACAAAAACCACCTAGCTACTTTGACCAATGCAGCTAGAAGTTCTTCAGTTGATACTGGCGATGCGGTGCGACGGCGATCATCACGGGAAGAGACAGGATCAACTTCAACGGTCTACGATGATAAATGCATTTTTTGCCAGCGTGCTTCAAAATTCATAAAAGGCAGTCGTACCCGTGAAACAGTTGTCTTGGCTGTTGAACTTCGAGCAGATAAGACAATAAGAGATGCTGCGACAGCTCGCAATGATGAGAGAGTTTTGGCATTGACTACACGAGATATGGTTGCAGCTGAGGCTCACTACCACTTCTCCTGCTATAGAAACTACACACGGCCCCAAAAACCTCAAGTAGAAACTGACATTGAAGATAATATCGAGAAAAAAGAAATGATACGATGTATATTCAATTTCATTCGCACTGACTTGTTCTTGAACCCGAGGATTGTTCCAATAGTTGATGTTGCAACAGATATCCTGTCTTCAGATACATTTTCAGTTGATGTTCGTGACTCCATCAAGAAGAATCTGCAGCGCACATTACAAAGAGAGTTTGGAGAATCGCTCATCTTCTTCAATGTGAAACACCGTGTATACTTGATGCCCGATAATCTGACAAAGCGAGAGATTGCTGCAGAGTGCGTAAACCTGAAAGCAGAAGTGAAAGCATTTGAACGAACGGACGGTGAAAGTAACATTGTGCGTGCAGCTACTTCACTGCGACACCAGATCAAAGATGCTCATTACAATGAACGTTGGCCGCCTCAGCCAGCAGAACTCACTTCAGATTACGTGAAGATACCAGATTCTCTTCGTGTATTTCTGCATACTTTGATTTGCGGGAGTGGGGGTAGCTCTGCGCGTGCCGACACACTGGTATGGTCGATGGCTCAAGATATCATCAATGCTGTACACCGGGGTACCATCAGAACATCGAAGCATGTCCTACTTCCGTGGGTCATGAAAACGCTCACCGGTAATACAGAGGTCATCAGAATATTGAATCGACTCGGGCACGGATGTTCGTACACAGTTCTGGAAGAAATCGAGACAGCGCTATGCATAGACAAATTAGCAAGTGTGGAGAAAGATACAGTACCACTTCCGTCACATGTGCACCCTTCGGTCCCGACTGTATTAGCATTCGATAACATCGACAGGCTAGAGGAATCGCTGAGTGGTGGCGGAACATCGCATCGCGTCAACGGTATCATCGTCCAACCGAAGTCGCAGTCGTGTTTGCCGCCCCAACCTCCATCGGCAGTATCCAAAGCAGATAAGAAGCGATCTATCCCGTCATCCAGCGATTTAGTTCCAATATACAGCGGTGGGAAACGAGAGGGCCCACCTGCAATCAAGCCTGCAGATCTTTCTGACACTCTTGCAGGCGCAACATCCCTTGCGCAGCGCCGAAATCACGTATGGATTATGACTCGCATGCTGGAACCATGCGACCAGACAATCAGTTCGTGGACTGGTTTCAACATCATGACTAGAGATCGTGTTCAGGTGACGGAAGATGTAGTTGGCTACCTGCCGACTATAAACGCGCCTGCCACAGATATGGCAACAGTGCAAGAAATCCTCAGAGAAGCTCTGAACATCATGTCATCACTTCAGCTTGAGCGTATACCGGTGGTGCTAGACCAGGCACTATTTGCTAAGGCGACCGAAATAGCATGGAAAGATGTCGATCGATATGGAAGAATCGTGCTCATGATGGGGAACTTCCATACCATCTGTAACTTCATGTCAAGCATTGGGAAAATGTTTGGAGATGCAGGCCTTCGGGATGTAGCTGTTGAGTCAGGAGTAATCGCTGAAGGTTCCATCAACAGGGTTCTGGAAGGCAAGCAATACAACCGTGCTGTGCGACTCCACAAGTTGATGTACGAGGCACTAATGCGCATCATTTGGAAGGGCTTCCAGGTGTGGATAGAAAGCAATCATCCTGACAAGGAACCCCAGATTCGAAGCACTGACCTCAAAATTCGCAGCATCAAGGAGGATGTTTGCCACGAGACTCTCGCTGCTGCTCTCGATGATGATTCATGTGTACAGAGCTTTGACATGTTCGCAAAATACCTACATTTTCGGCGAACCAAACATGGAGACCTGGCTCCCTTCTGGATGATGTATATTGATATGGTAGAGACCCTGCTGGGGTTGATTCGTGCGGATAGAGAAGGCGACTGGATGCTTCACTTGGCTTGTGTCAGAAGAGTGATCCCTTGGTGTTTCGCAATGAACAAGGTGAACTATGCTAGATATCTACCAGTGTACTATGCACAGATGACGCAACTCCACGAAACATGCCCGAGTTGTACAGGCATTTCAATCAAGGCTACTTCTCCGTACAGCTTAGACCAGGGAATCCATTTGCCAGAATCGCTGTTGATCAGACAACAGAAGAAACAGTAAACAAAGATACGCAAACAGCTGGAGGAACACGAGGTTTTAGTCTTCGACAAGGGGCTGTGTCACGATACTATCTAACTGCAGAAAATCGGGCTACTGCACTGAGGCAACTACGAGAAACTATCCTTGTGAATGGCAGCGACACATCTCACGCCAAGCACCCTGACTTGTCTACTTCTCGCATCAAACGTGATGAGTCTGGCGTCACAGCTATCTGTGATCTACTGGAAAATGACTGGACCAATCCATTCGCCGATGATCCGTCATGTCTTCTCAGTATATCTACCGGAGCGGCTGCGAGGGAGGACGTTTCTAATGACCTACTCAACACCCTGCAAAAGGGGGAAGCGGCGTATCAAAGCTTCCAGAAACGTCTTGAAGAGGGAACAGGCTTTCATGACACATTGAACAAGCTAAACTTGAAGACCTTTGGTAAGATCAAGCAGAAAGTTGTGAAGGGCACAAACAAGGAGATCGTCCTGAGAGCTGACAGACAACTGTTTGCCACCATGATACTCATCGCCAAGACAAGGAACCTCGACATGCAACTTGTCCTTTGTCACCCACTAGGGCCGTTACCATGGTCTTTGGCAAACGTTGATGGGTCAATGAAAAAAACGAACAAAGCTGCACTTGCAAAACACATGGAAGGTCTTGTGGAACCAGCCGAGAACGTTGACAAGCGAAGTGCAACAATAATTGATGCGATGGCTCTCATACAAAAGATGCATGGCGAGAACGACACGTTCGAAGAACTATCTGACCGCATCCTTGCTGCAGCGCTTCACGCTGGTCAAGGCAGTGAGCGCATCGATGTTGTCTTTGACACATACACAGAAGAATCCATCAAAGCAGCTGAGCGTGTGAACCGCGGTTCAAATGAAGACATCAGTTTCAGCGAGATCAGACCCGCACACAAAATCATGAACTGGCGGCGTCTCCTTGCTTGCAGCCAGACAAAGGAGAAACTGGTTGTGTTTCTGGCGGAGTCGTGGAAACATGAAACAAATCGCGAAAAGCTAGGCAACAGAACACTGTATGTCACCTGTGGTGAAAAATGTCTGGTACTGACCCGCGATAGGTGGAAGTTGGTGCAAGCACTCGAATGTAGCCACGAGGAAGCAGACACGCGTATGTTTCTCCACGCAAAGCACGCCGCTACCCACTACAAGACGATCATCTTAGTGGCAGATGACACCGACGTTCTGATCATCAGTCTTCATCTCAGCAGAACCATCGATAGTCAGCTCTTCATCAGACGAGGAACAAAGGTTCGAGTCAGAATGATCGACGTTGGAAAGTTGGCTGCGGTATTGGGGTCTGGAGTTTGCAGTGCATTGCCAGGGCTTCATGCATGGAGCGGGTGTGACACTGTGAGTGCTCTGGCTAGCCAAGGAAAGATAAAGGCTTTGAAGCTTGTGCAAGCGAATGAGCTGTATCTTCAAGCATTCACAGATCTGGGATCTTCGTGGAATGTACCAACAGACGTCTTGAATAGCATTCAGGCCTTCACGTGTCAGCTGTACGCCAAGAACACGAAGATCGTCGGTGTTAATTCGCTCCGTTATCACATGTTCTGTGCAAAGAAGGGCCAGATCGAATCTGGACAATTGCCGCCTTGTGAAGACTCCTTGATGCAGCATACGCTTAGGGCCAACTATCAGGCGGCTATCTGGCGACGCAGCCTTGAAAACCTACCAGACGTCCCAACACCATCAGCAGGACATGGTTGGGAACTCGATGATGGCGGTTCGCTCACAATCCGATGGATGGCGGGTCTACCAGCTCCAGATGTCGTCTTGAATCTCATCTCATGCACATGCAGAAGGACGTGTCGACCGTCAGATTGCTCCTGCATACTGAATGGGTTGAAGTGCACTGTTGTGTGTAAGCTGCAGGGATGCTCCAACATGGTGCAGGATGATGCTATCGTGGCTCAGGATGCCAATGACTCTGATGGCGACTCTGATGATTAACTTTGTGTGCACTGTATATTGTATAGCATATGTTGTTCTCTATTATAATGCAGGCCAAATTGCCTGAAAATCTTTATAGACAGATAAACGGTTTAGCAAAATGTATAATTTGGAAGATCATACTGGTGTTATTTGACTAAAACATGACATGTTCAATGATACCTCCGCTTGCTTATTAGGAATATACATCGTATGGTGTTAAAATCAGCTCCATACGTCTTTCCAAACTCCAGTAATGAATAATTAATATAATTGGCGGCCATTTTGAAATCCAAGATGGCCACCAAAGTGCAGATTTCCTATGTAACAATTTCCGCCTGCTTATTAGATATCGTATGGTGTTAAAATCCTCTCCGTACGACATTCCTAACTTGCGTTATCGTCAGAATAGATAATGCCAGCGGCGGCCTAAGTCATTTTATGCCTCTTTACATTTATTTGTTGTAAACTCGTGGTGGATGATATGTTTTAGTTTTTGAGTTATTTTTATAGACAGATAAACGGTGTAGCACAATGCATAATTTGGAAAATCATACCAGTGTTGTTTCACTAAAAAAAGTACAAGTCTAATAATAAAATATTGAAAAATATATGATTTTTTTTCGATAATTGATTTTTATAATAATTAATCTAAAACAAAATGCTTCATATTATTTTTTATTTAGACGGTACACATCGGACGTATATTTAGTCGTCAACCGCACATCGATAGCTAGTATAGAAGTCCAGATACACGTGCAACAATGTACCCCACCAAATGGGCATTTTCGAGCTGGGTGGTTTCAAAGATGGCGTCCATCCGGGCACTAAGCTACCGTTCTCAGATGTCCATCACACCTTTTCTGACACTTGAGACATTGGTCTAATGGAAAATCATAATGAGAATTACTCCCCCCGCCGGAGCATTACTTTTGGTCTGGCTCAAGGACTACAACACCTGGTTATACTGACCACACACCTTTCCTCATTAAATTTAATTATCTGCTTACAATTGAATTTTTTTAAAGAAGGCCGTATCTATCTATCTATAATTCCACTAATCTCTGTGTGTGTGTGTGTGTGTGTGTGTGTGTATGCGACCGCTGTTTCTCGACAACTACCGGTCCGATATACTTGAAACTTGCCAGGTATATTGCTGGGGACCCGAGGATGTGCCTTTTCAAGGTTTCATATTAATCGGACAATTACTTACCGAGCTATGTCCAAAAAACGATTCAACCAATCAGAGAGCAGCGAGCTATCGCGTGTGCCGAACGTGGCGAACACACTCTGCCTCGGACGGCACATTTGAGAGCGTATTCATTTATTTCACGTTGGCAAACTATGTTGCCGCTATGTTGGCGTTAAACTATGTTTTAAAACTAATTAAAACCATTTCATGTAAATAGAGGGGGGGGGGTTGTCACTGTACTCGCAAGCCGTTCGCCGTTCGCTTTGGCGTTGCGAATGGACCAAAACATTTCATGAACCAAACCATTTCATGTAAAGCGTTCGCCGTTCGCTTTGGCGTTGCGAATGGACCAAAACATTTCATGGACCAAACCATTTCATGTAAATAGAGGGGGGGGATATAATTTTAGATATATATATAGTACGGGCATGCCCTAGTATATATAAAGCAGTAAAGTATGTTTGTTTGTTTGTTTGTCCTCTTATAACTCGAGAACTACTCATCGCAGAGAAAAACCAAAGGCATATTCGGAATCAGTACGTCTCAGAGCAACTACAGCACACCTTAAATTTTAAAAAAACTTCGGGTTTTAAAATTAGCGTATTAGCGCAGAAGCGCTAGCAGAAGAGGGAGGGAATCGAAACATGGGCCACTGTACGTTCGTTTAATACGTACGCGCTTGGATGGGCGGGGCGTATGGCGTTCATGAAATGGTCGAATGCGGAAGTGCTTGAAGCCGTTGCGAGCGACTCGCACGATCTCTTGTCATGGTCCACAAGATTATCACAGAGACGTGCAGCTTCCAGCATTACGAGATATGATCGAGACCTACCTTTGAGACCGGTCCCAGCCTTCTAGGCCCCGTGGTTGGTTCAGACGACCCCGACAAAGGACGTGTTGGATTTTATCGCGAGCCGATTCGAGCGCCGACGTGCCGGCGAACAAAACCAGTCATATCTTTTTAACGCGTGGTTCGATTTTTACAAAATAAACTTTTTCTTGAAGGGCTGAACCGTGCGCTCACAACGATACCGAGTTTGACCCTGGGAGAGCCGTTTTGCGCCGGCAAAGGCGCCTTGTTTTCCGTGATGACCATGTCGTGCTGCATAGATTACCATAAATTATAATATACTAGGGCATGCCCGTACTATATATATATCTAAAAGTATATCCCCCCCCTCTATTTACATGCAATGGTTTGGTCCAAAGCGAACGGCTTGCGAGTACGGTGACAATCCCCCCCCCCCCCTCTATTTACATGAAATGGTTTGGTCCAAAGCGAACGGCTTGCGAGTACGGTGACAATCCCCCCCTCTATTTACATGAAATGGTTTGGTCCAAAGCGAACGGCTTGCGAGTACGGTGACAATCCCCCCCCCCTCTATTTACATGAAATGGTTTGGTCCAAAGCTAACGGCTTGCGGAGTTTGGTAAAGAAATCGCCATCGCGTGCACAAACGCGCAGGAAAGCGAATGAATCGCAAATTAGTTTTAATTAGTTTTAAAACATAGTTTAACGCCCGAGCGAGTTTAACGCAATCGCAAATCGCATCGCAAAGCGAAAGAATCGCAAATTAGTTTTAATTAGTTTTAAAACATAGTTTAACGCCAACATAGTTTGCCGACGGGAAATAAATGAATACGCTCTCAAATGTGCCTTCCGAGGCAGAGTCTGTTCGCCACGTTCGGCACACGTGATAGCTCGCTGCTCTCTGATTGGTTGAATCGTTTTTTGTACATAGCTCGGTAACTACTTCTCCGATTAATATGAAACCTTGAAAAGGCACATCCTCGGGTCCCCAGCAATATACCTGGCAAGTTTCAAGTATATCGGACCGGTAGTTGTCGAGAAACAGCGGTCACAGACAAACATACAAACATACATACATACATACATACATACATACATACATACATACAAACATACACACAGAGATTACTGGAATTATAGATAGATTACCGGCGGCGCGTTCCGTGACGTCACGGCTCACTTAATTGCAATTATCTCTGGGATTCCTTGGCCGAATCGTACCAACTTCTATATCTATCTATAATTCCATTAATCTCTGTGTGTATGTGTGTATGTGTGTTTGTATGTGTGTATGTGTGTATGTTTGTCTGTGACCGCTGTTTCTCGACAACTACCGGTCCGATATACTTGAAACTTGCCAGGTATATTGCTGGGGACCCGAGGATGTGCCTTTTCAAGGTTTGAAATTAATCGGACAAGTAGTTACCGAGCTATGGCGATTTCTTTACCAAACACCGCAAGCCGTTCGCTTTGGACCAAACCATTTCATGTAAATAGAGGGGGGGGTTCTGTGGTCGTTGCGAATGGACCAAACCATTCATGTAAATAGAGGGGGGGGGTTCTGTGGTCGTTACTGCCACGTGGTTTCAAAGTTTTTTTTTGTTGTTGTTGTTTGCACGCATGTTTTTTTGCACCCACGTACGGGCACGCCCTAGGATGTTTACACACACACACCCCTACACAAATTTTTTTTTTTTTTTTTTTTTGGCAAGGAACGGGCACCCACGTACGGGCACGTCCTAGCTTATATATAGTACGGGCATGCCCTAGTATATATAAAGCAGTAAAGTATGTTTGTTTGTCGTCTTATAACTCGAGAACTACTCATCGCAGAGAAAAACCAAAGGCATATTCGGAATCAGTACGGGCACCTTCTTCCCCCACACCCTCCCCTCCCCCCTTCCGCTCCCCCTACCCCCTATTCCCCTCCCTTCCTCCTCTCCCCCCTTCCCCCTCCCCCCCGTTCCCCTCCCCTCCTCTTCCCCCTCCCCTCCTCCTCCCCCGCCCGGCAATGCCGGGTACTTCTGCTAGTAGTTAATATGACAGTAGAAAAATGGGGGTATGATATGCCTGATTTGGGGTATAATTGGTCCTTTTCAATAAACCTACAAGATTTACATGATTTACATGATTTAAATCAGTCTCGTAAAGAAAAATGTTACCCGCTTGGTGAGGATAAGGAGTTATGTGGAAGTACAATTAGCAAACAACAAATACATGATTTCAGGAATAGAAAATTATATGACGGCAAAACAATAGTTTATATGACAAAGAAGGAAGCTAATGAGATAAATATAGAAAGCCGTGGAATACAAACCGATTTGGTAGTGGGAAGATGGGGTGGTATTACCTGTCATAATATTAATCTCACATATATTTCTGATACATAAATGGCAGGAAGAAGACTACAAGAGAATTATAATTTTTGTATTCAAGGATACCTAAAAGAAAAGGGTGCTCGGTATTACATACCTTATGAATTGGAACATATACATGGGAATTTTGTTATTAAGAACTGGCCTCATACTGATATCACCAAACCCACAAATGGAGACTTGATTAAAATATTAAATAAAAATGAACTTCTCAAAGTTATGAAATATAAAACTCTTTTAGAAATCATCAACAAATCTTATTGGTATCCTATTATGAGAAAAATAATTACAGATACAAGAATATCTCAAAATCCAGATGAATATATGTATGATATTCTTTGGGGCTCAAACTCTAGGGTAGCAAGGGATGAGGAAGGAGTTGAAGAGAGTGAGACAAGAGAGAAGGAGGAAAGAGAGAAAAAGGAGAGGGAGGAAAGGTAGAAAAAGGAGAGGGAGGAAAGGGAGAAAAGAGAGAAGGAAGAGAGTGAGAAAAAGGAGGAGGAAAGGGAGAGGCACGAGAGAGAAAAAAGAGAGAAGGAGGAGAGAGAGAAGAAGGAGAAGGAAAGGGAGAGGGAGAAAAAGGAGGAGGAAAGAGAAGAGAGAGAGAAGGAAGAAAGTGAGGAGAGAGAGAGGGAGCAAAAATATAAAAATATGGCCATTTCTGAGATTAATAAAAGAACAATCTCACCGAAGCACCGAAGAGGAAAATAAAGAATTAATGACTCTTGGGAAGATATTGGTTTCAAAATTTGCTGAGATGAGTTCAGGGATAAGATGTACATGAAGAAGAGAAAGGTCATATAGTTGATGATGTTGGGTTTATTGATTTTGGTTAAAGTTTAAGTTTTTTTCTTAAATAAATGGAGGAGAGAGTGAAGCCATTTCTAAGGATTCTTTATGTTTTAAAAATGAAGATCGAAATGCATATGTTGAAAACCAAAAAGGTTTTGGCACTATGTAGGACTTTTGTATATGTATAAATATGAGTTATTGTCTCAAATGTAAAAAGAAAACTAAATCTAAAAATATCTCTTATGTTAAAGCTAAAAATAATAGAGTTTATCAAAAAGGAATATGTCAAGTGTGTGGCTCTAAAAAGTGCCAATTCATCTCTCCTAAAAGTGGAGGAGCCATACAAAAGTTTCTGTCAGGAAGTAAATTTACAACAACTGGAATTCCTGGGGAACTTACATCTACCTGGATATTCTTTCTGTGGTCCAGGAACAAACTTGGATAAAAGATTAGATGAAGCTAACAATCCTAAACCCTGGTCTAAACCTCTAAATAGGGTTGATGAAGTGTGTATGAAACACGATATCGATTATGGTAATAGTACTACTCTTGATGAAAAACATGAAGCTGAGAGAGAAATGTTGTATAATTTGTCTTTGATACGAAATCCTACGTTGAGAAAAAAGTTGATCGATTTATCGTGAAGAAAATGATAAGTGCTAAATTGAGGTTGGGGCTTGGTCACCCAGGTGTTACAAAAAACTTTTAAGCTCTAATGATGTTATTAAGACTGAAGAGCTCAATAAAGTTTTGGCTGATGAATTACATAAACCAATAATCACAAAGTTTAAAAGAAGGAAGGTTTATTCAAAAAGGTTGCCCCTCTGGGCTGGTGCTCCTGCCTCACACCTAGCTCGTCTTCACGCTGTTGAAAGCAAAGCATTCAGAATCATTGGAATCTCCCGCGATGAAGCTAACTCCAAGGGCCTTTCACTCACTCACCGCAGGCAGGTTGGTGGTCTTTCTGTCTTCTACCGACTCCTCTCTGGCCTTTCCCCCCCAGCTCTCTCTGGGCTCTGTCCCGCAAATATTCCTACAGGTCGCACAAGATCTGCCTGCAACCCTCTTATGGTTAAACTGCCAAAATCAAGACTCTCTGCTCACCTTCACTCCTTCATTCCTCTTTTCTCCCGCCTCTGGAACAAACTCCCTCACTCTCTTCAATCCCACTCCACCCTCCAGGTCTTTAAAACAGCTGTTCACCACCATCTCTTATCTTCCCCCATCCAAAACCTTGATCTTTTCTATCCCCGATAATTTCACCCCAATTCCACTTTTTGAAATACCAACTTCTGACCTGGAAGTCCTTGGTGTCCTTGTGTTTTATACTTCTCCCACCCCCCACCCCTTCCCACGCCTCCTCCCCCCGAGCCCTCTCCCTCCCACACATCTCCCTGCTCTCAAATGTTGTGTGCTCTCAAGTGTTTGTGTGCTTCCCATTCTCTTGTCTTCCGCTCCCTCTTTTTATATATTTTGTTTGTCTGGTTGATTTGTTTGTGAAGTAAATGTCAGCTCTTTCACGAGCCTCGATTCAGTATACAAAAACAAAACAAAAAAAAAAATAATAATAATAATAATAATAAGGGATTGATTACATTTGGTCTGCTGACTTGATTGAACTTGTTAATGATAAGGGATACAAGTATGCTTTAACCGTAATTGATTTGAGGAGTAGATTTGCATGGGTTGTCCCTTTGAAAAACAAGCATTCTGAGTTTTGCGCTGCAATACATGTCCCCTACCAAAGTTCAAAGTGCCATAACTTTGTCAATAATGATCGAATATGCAAATTTATGCACGGTTGATGCTAGTTTTCAAACTTGATCTGAGGTATGCTGAGACACGTGTGTCACGCCTCGCCTCATTGATAAGCCCGCAAGGTCGATCCGTGGAGCAGCCTGCACGTATTGCACTGTGTGAATTATATAATTACCAACTCACGGTCTGAGGTACTAGCGATTCAAGAGATATCCATTTTTTTAAATTTTCGTTTAATTAACGATATCTGCCAAACCACATGACCGATCGCAAATTCCAAAAGGACATGTTAGTAGACTGACATGCTGAACAGATCTGTGAAGTTTCCCCTCGATTGGATCAAAAATGAGGGAGGAGCTCGGTTTTAAAGGTTCATGCTTAAAAACGTCATAACTCTGAAACCATGTGATGCATGACGTCATGCTCACTGACTTTTTTGTTCGTCATGGGTATGCGATTCTGCCTGCAATGTTTGGCCTCGATCTGTTCAGCCGTTGCAGAGAAAAAGGGGTTTTTGTGTTTTCATGAAAACCAATATGGCGGCCGAACCACGTGACCTGTGACGTCATAATTACCATTAAAATATTCTACAAACCGAGTCCCCTCTACGGTGAAAATTTTATCTCAATCGGTCCTATTATTGTAGAGAAAATCTTTTTCAAAGGAAATTAAAACTTAAAATGGCACAGAGTTAAGGATCATCAGAATTATCAGAATTCCCAAAGTTCAAAGTGCCATAACTTTGTCAAAAATGATCGAAACGTCGTGAAGTTCCACCTTGATCTGTAACTTATCATGAGGAAACCATGTACCAAGTTTGAAATCCTTAGCATTAAGCGTTTAGAAAAAAAGTCCGGAAAAATGTTCTTTGCGTGACGGACTGACAGACTGACAGACAGAGGGAGGGCGTGCAAACCTATGGTCAGTCCCCTCCAGTGTACACCGGTAGGGTACTAATAAAAAAGGTGATACTTTAATGTTAGCCTTCAAGCTAATATTTGATCGGGATAAAAGGAAACCGAAGAAGTTATGGACTGATATGGGTACAGAGTTCTTCAACAAAGTGTTTATGAATTTCCTTAAAGATAACGGTGTTATATTATGCAGTACCTTTAATGAAGGAAAGGCAGTTGTTGTTGAGCGTTTTAATCGCACCTTGAAAGAAAGACTATATAAAAAATTCACACAACTCGGTTCTCAACAATGTGTATCTTTAATACAGGATATTGTTGATGATTATAATAATACAGTTCATTCATCAACAAAGTTAAAACCATCAAAAACATTTCCAAAATTAGGATTTGAAAAGGAGATAAATTTGAGAAAACCAAAGTTCAAAGTTGGTGATATTGTAAGAATATACAGATGGAAGTCATTTTGTGAAGGGGTATGCACAGAGATGGACCACTGAGCTTTTTAAAATTGTTGATGTAATGGATACAGTCCCTTGGACTTATAAATTGTATGATTTACATGGAGAAGAGATTTTAGGTTCATTTTATTCACAAGAAAGCTCTTTCACGTTATGAAGCTTTGTTAGCTCTTTCACAAGCCTCGATTCAGTGTACAAAAAAAAAAAAAAAAAAAGAATTGCAGAAGACAAAGTTGAAATAACCACATTCACACAAACCACAACCACACCAAAAAAAACACATTCACACAAACCACATCCATACATTACACATCCCCCACCCAGATTAGTTAATTAATTCCCCACACACAGCTCAATTATTTAATTAGAAGAAAAAAATTCACTCATTCCATAAACCACGCCCACACAAACCACGCCCACACAAACCACACCCACACAAACCACACCCACACAAACCACACCCACACAAACCACACCCACACAAACCACACCCATATAAACCACACCACACAAACCACACCCACACAAACCACACCCATAATCCCCATCATCCCCCACCCCCTTGTGCACCCCACCCCTGACCCTCCACCCCCCTCATCCCACCCCCACCTTCCCCACACACACACGGGGAGGGGAGGGGTGAGACGAGGGGTCGAAGGGCGCTCCCCCCCTTTATTCTCTTTTTATAATTAAGAATTAAATAATTGTAGGCAAAGCAAATATAATCATACCATATTAAAAACATTAAAATCTTTATATTTATGAAAACATTTTTCTTGAGGTATATATTCAGTTTCTTCCCAGCACAAGCCAAAGGCAACTTCACCAGGAGTCTTTAGGTTCTGAATCTCTTTCTGTTTAAGACAAGGTGGAAGAGAAAATATTGATATAGGGTGAAGCAAGGAGAAGGTAAAGTGGATGAGGATATATAATAAATAAACCATACCTCCAAAAGATCGAGCTTTGTGTCAAGGTCGTCGAGATGAAAATTTAGGGTATCACAGGTTGGAAGTAAATAACCACTCTTTAGGATCTCAAAATAGTCCCAATCAAAGCTGTGATCGTGGTCGTGGTTGTGGTCATCGATCTCAACTCTCATCTCTGTTAATAAAGGGTTTGTTTGAGGTGTTATATTCTGTTTAAAAAAAGAAAGAAAAAACATGAGGAGGTATGATTAAAAGATACATCGTATTGTCAATAAATAAATAAATAAATCTCAACGCTCATTTATTGGTGTTGGGCTAGTGGTTAGTGTGCCGGCTTAGGATCCTAGGATCCTGGGTTCGAATCCTGGTCGATCGCTGAATTAACGCCAGGGGGGTTGACTCAGCCTGTCATCCTTCCGAGGTCGGCTAATTGAGGACCAGTTCACTGGTAATTCCCTGTTTGTCGTTAAAGGCGGCAAAAAGGGTTGGCGTCAGGAAGGGCATCCGGCCGTAAAAAAAAAAAACATTGCTTCAAAAAGGGGACCGAAAAACAACAACAACCATGGTTCCCGAAAAAGGCCAACCCCCGCTTGCGGGGAAAAATGGCCTCTAAGGTGGTTTTTTATATTTTTTTTCTCATTTATTGGGGCCAGTCAGAGAGATGAATAATGAATTACCAGGGATAGACGATGATGGTGGTTTCGAACTAGAGGCAACATCTCGTCTGTGTCTTCTTCGAGGTTAATACTGCAGATAAAATAAAGACAAATTACTGTGCTGAAGGAAGCCAGACAAAACATCACACACACACACGCACACACACATACACGCATTCTAAGGCAGCCTCATTTAACATCAACGTATTTTATTTTGTATCATACCTTCCACATGAATCTTCAAAGAACGGTGAAACATTGAATAAATTAGTTGAGTGAATATTCTGAGGCCTCCATCCCAGAGATAGGTTGTTAAAACCCGTATTCAGATCGTTGTGAAACTCTTGACGAACAACTTGAAATTCTGCCAGGACCTCATTAAAAATATTCCATTCCTCATGAAGGTCATTCGCAATACTTGAATTGCTGTAATAAAAAGGAAAATAAATAATTCGTTATATAATTAATCACATACAAAGCTCTCATTAACAGTTTAATACCAAATGAAACTTACCAATATCCGGGTGAGTTGATATATTCTTCATCAGAGGAAAGACTGGAATAAGACAAGTTGACGCTCATCTCCGTCGATTTGCAATGTTTAAAATTGAACGAACACGGCTTTTATAATGTCAAATGTATTTAGGGAAGTGAAACTGCCTGTCAGTGTTTCGTGGAACTCAGGGTGTGTATGTGAAAAGCAGGAAACAAAACAATGAAAAATTCTGGGAAGGAATCCAAGTTAGACAACATGGCATTTCTCAAAAGTGAGGAGATTAATGAGAAAAGGATCGAGTATGGTTAAAATATGCAATATATGTGCGTCCCTGTCTTTTTGTCTTTTTTTTCTTCTTTACTGTTACATAAATGATTGAACCAGGTTATAACCAAACCAAGGAATGGAGGTGTAATCAACCTTGGTATATAAATGGAAAGCATAACGGATGTGAGAAATACCAAATAGGTATAATTGAGGAGATAACGGGGGTGAAGGTAAATGAAACAAATAAAAGAATAAATTTCAATACTAATAAGTTGGAGGATGTGAGGAAAATAAATATCTTGGAATGGACAGAAAATTTTGATGGTTGTCAAGAAATCGAGTGAAAAATAATTTACTATAATCTTTAAATGATATGTGGCTAGGGGGGTGGTCAAACAAGGTCATTAAGAGAGGTGTATCATTTTATCTTGGTTCAAAATAAATACTTTGAGCAAGGAGCAAGGAACAAAATGATAATGTATTATTCGTCAATATACTGGATGGAGATGAACGTTTAAAAAAAACTTAAGTTTATTGCCTACTCCAGGACCAAAAATATTCATTGGCTCCTTGTTTGAGTTTGCAACAGTTGTCAATACACACACCAGGGGTTTGATTTGATAGATATTAAACCGGCTAGACTTGATCATGTCTCAGTGGGGGAGAAATAAGGGTGCACAATTTTATGGTGGGACAGCCGGTCAGAATGTTTTCCCCCTTTTTCACCATTCACTTACATGTAAAATTAGAGGTGGTCCAGAAGCAACATTTTCCCTCGATTCACAACGCTGGATGAATTCAAATTGAAGAGAGTCCGATTCGATGCAAGTGCTACCAGGACCACTCTCGGCTTCATTCCAATTGACAAACCGATCCTCACCGCGTCGTATGAAGTTGCGTACCTGATCGCAAAGCAGGGCAAACCGCACACCGTTGGCAAGACACTCATCAAACCGGCCGCGTTGAAGATGGCCAACATCATGCTGGGAAAAGCTGCTGAAAACAAGTTATCTCTCGTTCCACTCTCAAATGACACCATCAGATGCAGAATCGACGATGTGAGCGACGACATCCTCACCCAGGTAGTTGCAGATTTAGTCACCAGCCTGACGAAATTCAGCCTTCAACTTGACGAGACCACCGACATTTCGAAATTGAGCCAGCTCATCTTATTTGTGCGTTATGTCAAAGGAGACGAGATCAAGGAAGACTTTCTGTTCTGCAAGCCTTTCACAACAATGACGAAGGCAGCTGATGTGAAGAAGCTTGTGGACGACATCTTCAGAAGCAACGGCCTCTCGTGGAACATGGTGTCTGCAGTTTGCTCGGACGGAGCTCCAGCCATGCTGGGATGCAACTCCGGTTTTGGAGCGCTGGTGAAGGCTGATGCACCACACATCATCGTCACACACTGCGTCCTGCACAGACACGCGCTGGCATCAAAAACCCTGCCTCCAAAACTGGCCAATGTTCTGAAAATCGTCGTTGAAACTGTGAATTACGTGCGAAGCCGTGCTCTGAATCATCACATCTTCAAAGAGCTGTGCAATGAAATCGGCTCTGAATTAGAAGTCCTTCTCTACCACTCTAACGTTCGATGGTTATCACGAGGGAAGGTAGTTTGCCGTGTTTTTGCCTTGCGTGTAGAATTAGCCCTGTTTTTGCGAGAAAACCAGCATTGCCATGCAACGCATTTCCAAGAGTCAGAGTTCATCCTCGCCTTGGCGTACTTGGCTGACATCTTTGACGCACTCAATCATCGCAATTGCCAGATGCAGGGCGGTGGAGTGAATGTCATCGGATCTGAAGAAAAGCTGAACGCTTTCCGAAAGAAGTTACCGTTGTGGAGGCGGCGAACAGAGAACGACAACTTCGCGAACTTTTCGCTACTGGACGAGTGCGTGAGCGGGATCGAAGATGAGTCTGAAGTTGGAGGCACTGCTGTACCGGGGTGCGGCAGCCATTTACATTCGACGTTGCAACGGCAGATGTCAACGACGAATACCTCGACGACCTCATCGAACTTCAGCAGAGCCAGACTCAACAACAACTCTTCAGCACAACAACGCTCTCAACCGGTTTCTGAGGTAAAAGCCGCACGGGGAAGCTAGCTCTTCTCCACGGATGGAAGAGGTAAGCTATATGGAAGAAGGGATGGAAGATGCGGGAAGTCTTGGGAGTGAGTCAGAAGTAGTGGGGGTATACATCGGGTGGTGGTGGAACCTCCACCGCAATCAAGGCGGTCCCGAACGACAATCAGGCCTTAATGCAATTCATTAAGGACCAATTGGGAGGATTGGAGAATCGACAGAAGGCCGAAATGAGGGCTCAGAGGGAGCACAGTGAGCGAACCAGTAAATAAATGAATGACAAAATGGAGGGAATGAATGAGCGATTGAATAACAGCATGAGTGATAAAATTGATTGGTTGAAGGGAGAGATGGGAGAAATGAAAAATGACATGAAGGGATTGAGTGATCGATTGGAGGGACACATTGAAGGAATGGGAATTAAAATTAATGAATGTACGACTAAATTGTGGGAAGGACGAACGAATGGTGCCATTGGGGCCCAGGAGAAGCCAATGGTGGCAGAAATAGAATCGGAACGGGGGGGAAGGCAAATTGGGGATTGCACCGGGAATGGCAATTGAAGGAAATGGGGAGTGCTCACAGGTAGATGGGGAAACTGCATGTGAAGAGGTGAATGGAGAATTAAATTGTAAGGGAGGATGTTGCCCACATCGTGGCCTGGAGGTGTATTGGGATTGGGTGGATGCCCCCAACACCTCAACAGGGAAATGAATTTGAATCCTTGCTGTGCCAGGGCGGTGGTTCGGAGCAAGAGGGGGTAACATTATTGGGGGCCTGGGTAATGGAGCCGAACTGGGTATTTATTGGGGAAGGCCTGTCGGAGCCGGAATTGATGGGTAATGATGATGAAAATGATTTGACCCAGCGGCTGGGGACCTGAGACAGTCCCGTGGAGGTAGGGTTTGACCAGGCCCAAAGGAGTTTGGGGGAGGAGGTGAGTCGGTCCGAGGAGGAGGTTGTGGTGACCGAGGGGACCCTCACCATACACTGCGGTTTGGTAACGGAGGCTCCGAAATTACAGAACCAGTTGGGGGAGTGTGTTGGCTCCGGGCTGGATTCGGACAGAGAGGGATCGGGAGATCGAGCCTCCGACGATTTGGTCCCTGTAGGGAATGTGGACCAGCTGCAGGGAGGGGCAGAACAACCTGTGGTTGGGGTTGTTACCTGCAGCTGCGGTGATTGGACACCTGGGGCCAAAAATTTTAAAAGGAGAAAGAAATTTAGATTTAAATGGGAATTTGTTTTGGAGCAGCCTTGGTTGGAGTTGGTCCCTGGGCTGCGGGATTCGGACAAGGGGAGGTCATTGGTGATGGCCTCGGGGAAAATTTGCCCCTTTCGAAATTTGAGTATGCCAGCCAGCTGGGGGGCTGTGCTGGCGAGATTTGGACGTGGGGTCCAGCCATGGGTGGCATGGTACGACCTGGGCTCCACGGGGGGTCTGGTGGAGTGTGGCGTCCCTTGTCCGTCGGGGCGCAGCCCAAGCTGGTGGCTCGGGCCGGCAGGGTCACCGGACCCTGGTGGGGGCCAAGACCTCCAGGGGGTCCGAGGTGGTTTCTCAAGCCTGGGATGGCATTTATTGAGGACCACTAGGGGGAGGTGTTGTGGGTCACGCTTTGGTGGTGGCACTGCGGACGGCCAACATGGGCCTTATGTGGTGACCGCCCAGGCATGCGGCCTGGCACCCTCTCCCTGAGAATCTGGGACAGCCAGCATGGGTGCACTGCCATGCTTATGCTGGGCTATGGACGCGGGTCGAACCGCATGGACAGGGATGGAGATAGCCTGCCGGACAACCATTGGGGCATCTGTGGAACGTGATGGTGTGAGGGTGACCTTCCACAGATGTTCCGTTATGATTTATGGACTCTCGGTTTGGGAAGAGAGCCATGGGGATGTGAATCGGGAATGTGTAATGAGCCGAGCATATGGGCCATGCTCGGCTGGCATGTATATGGCAAAGCATCTTTCTTTGGTGAAATGAGTGAATTGTGACAAATGTTTGGCATGGTTAAACTGTGGGTTAGATACAAATTTAAGGGTGAATTTTGAAATGTCATGGTGGTCACTGCACAGTTGCACCATTATTGATCCAGGTGTGCTAGACCAAAGTGTTGGAGGCTGTGATAAAATTGACAGGGTAGCAGGACACAGCCTTCAACTGGTTGCGGGGGCGACTGTGCTGATATTTGGGACGCGGAGTCATGGGGATGGAGTTGGGGGTCTGAGGGTCAACGTGGTGCTGTGCGTGTCCGAGGTGTGTGGACCATGTCTTCTGGGTGTGTCTCCTGGTGGAGCATGGCTGTTGACTGGACCTTGGTGTCATCACGTGTGGGTGAGCACTGGGGGGCTGCAGTTCTGTGGACTGGGGGACGAGGGCGGCGTAGATGACATGAGGGGAATGCCATGCACTGCGACAGTCTCCCCCAGGGCCGAGGTTGTGCGTGCGGTAGTGTTTTTGGCAGCAGGTGCTCACTGCATTGGCCAGCTGGGGCTGGTGCAGCTGTGTTCTGCGCAGGGGGGCCGAAGGATGGATGGTGGGTCGCAACCTTATGGACGCTCATGGGCCATGTTGGTGTTTCGACTGCTCGGCTTGTCCCGATGACCCTTGCACGGTAGAGGTGCGGAGCTGTCGTGGCCACAGGTAGTTGTATAGTGATAATCACCGTTGGATGCGGACCCACATACCTGCCAGTGTAGTGGGGACAAAAGAAAAATTTGGTAAAATTTGATCGGCCCAATAATAAATTTGGGGATTTTGAAGGGTGGATGGTGGCACCTTTGGACTTGACCAACCGGAAGTTACCTGCACATCAAGGTAGGGGTAAGGCCTTGATGGTGACTGTCCCAGGCTTCAGGACTTGCTATGCAAATTGGGGACATGTAATTTCGAGTTGGGAGGTGGGTGAGAGTGATGACATGGCTGGTGAGGGGGATGGAATGTGTGCCACACAGAGTCTTGTGGGTGGCATTTGTTTATGTGTGGAGGTGATGTGTTTCTATGTGGTCGTGAGAGTGGAGATAATGGAGAGTTGAGTGATTATTGTGTGTTGGAAATGAAAATGTGTTGGTTAAATGTGAACGGGGATTTCACAACGGCAGGCCATGGCACAAACTCTTGTGACATCTTTTTGTACCATCTATGGCAATGTGTTGAGAATTGAATGGCAGCGGGGGAGGAAAAGTGTTTTGGGATCTTGTGGGTGGGGAAGGTGTGTGTGTCCGCAGGTACAGATCAGGCTCTGAGGAGCGATGCCTGCGCCCCCCCCCCCCCCCTCTGCGGCAATTACCCCTGGCAGCCAGTGGTATCTGGAAATTGGAACTCGTCGACGGAGGGTCTGGTTGGGCGCACTGGGGTAAAGGAGACCCCCGGCGACCCGTGGAGCTGCACGACAGCAGGAGGCAACGGAGCCTGGTGTGTGGAGACCCTCACCGGCGGGGTAACGGCGGAAAGGGCTGTTGGGCTGTCACGGGGCCAAGAGGTAAAGGGGGGGGAGCATGAACTTGCAAGTCGGTTGACTGTTTTGGGACTGCGAGCACCACAGCCTGAAGCGCCCCCACCATCTTAGTAGTGTGGTACCTCAGTAGTGTAATAATGTTGCTTCTGGGACACCTCCGTTTAACATGGGAAATCCCTATCTAATGTCATTTACCCCCTTGTCTTTTTCAAAAATCATAAACACCTCTATTTCTCCCACCCTCATCTTTATGAACCTTTTGTCTGTAGTACCTATCCTTAATGTTGTTCATTAGACCACTCAAACACTACAAATATTTGTTTTCTCTTATAGACCTATCATCCTTCTTCTACATATCATCTGGCAGATTAATCTTTGACCCACTCAAACATTGACCCATTCACTTCCATATTAATTCTTTCCCTCCCTCATTGCCCCTAAACACCTATATTTCTCTCACCCTGTTCTTTACGAACCTTCTAACCTTTTGACATGTTATCCTTATTCATTAGACCACTTAAACACCTGTGATCCTTCTGACCTCATGGACCTTTTAACCTTTTACTCTTAATATCATCTGGTGAATATAACCCACTCAAACAACGACCCTACAAATATTTGTTTATGCGTGGGAAATAATTTAATTCTCCTACAACTCTCTTCACCATCTAATATATTAACAAAAAATATGTTTGAGTTTGGTTCTTTATTAAGATATTTTAACTGAGCTAAGATAAAATGGTAAACCTCCCTCAATGTTCTTGCTTGAGCGCCTCCAGTGCCACATACCATTTTTAAATTAAAGTATATATTTTCCTGACAACCATCAAAGTTTTCCGTCCACTCAAAAATATTTCCATCTTTTTTACCCAATTCACCGGTATTTAAATTAATTCTCTTATTTGTTTTGTGAACTTTTTTACCAGTTGCCTTTTCAATTATACCTATTTGATATTTTTCACATTCATTATGTTTTCCATTTATATACCAAGGTTGATTACACCTCCACTCTTTAGTCTGGTTGATACTTGGTTCTATCATTTATATAATAGTAAAAAAGGCGGCGGTAGCCCGTTAAAATCCCCAACCCCCCCCCCCCCTTTTTAACTTATCACTTATATATATCTTATCACTTATATATATCTTATCACTTATGTATATCTTATCACTTATATATATCTTATCACTTATATATATATCTTATCACTTATATACTTATATAACCATAAGGGAGACTATCAATTCCATTTTCTAAAATAAACCTCTTATCATCAAAAGCCCCCAATGCTTTCTTATTTATCTCTTCTGAATATAATTGATGTTTATAACTTCTTATTCCATTAATCTTTCTAAACTCTTCTTTCTTTGTTGTTAAACAGTTATAATAATCCTTAAAGTTTATTGTTTCTTTAATAACATTTTTCTTTACACCTTTTAACTTCTTATCAGTCTTTTCAACGTTATTCACAATGTATTTATAAGCATAAGCCTTTGACCTCAATCCCACAAATTCACTCATAACATTTCCTCCTAATTCATCCTTGAACTTTCCAATCACCTTTTTATTTTTAGAAGAGAACAACTCACTCTCTGGACTGTAATTACTCGTGTCATAGATATTAATGTCTCTTTTCATGTCTGAATAAACATCGTTGGTATTAATTTTCAAAATAAAACTATCTGTATCCATATAAAGTAGATTAACATCATTTTGATATTTCTTCCTCAAGTTATTATAAAAGTAATCATACATTAATGACTTTGATAAATCAAGAATTGTTGTTCCAATATAAATAGGTTTGTTCATTTCAATACTCTCTTTAATCAAATGGATCGCACAAAAGTTCTCAGTAAAGACCTCAGCTCGAGTAAAACTCGGTCTATTAATTAATTTTGATGCTTGTTCCCAAGATGTTGATAGTCTGATATTTTGTCTTTTCCTCACATTCTCCATAGTCTTACCAAAGACCGCATTATTCATCAATTTATAAAAGTCTTTCTCAAAATCTGTTTTTGACTCTGTTCTTCTTTGTGTATTAAAATCAATGTACCCCTTTAACCAATGACTTTGATTGAACTTTAGAACCCTATGGATCTTCTCTACTCTTAGACCTTTTGATAAATATTGTCGCAAATTTCTTTGGTGTAGAACATAATTTTTCTTGTTATATAATGTAGTAAGTAATTTTTCTGTTGATTCACCTATATCAAACGATCGTTGATAATCACTCAACCATTCTTTCTTTGGACTTGCTTTCTCACAAGCAAATGGGAGATCTTTGTGTAGGTTATGGAGTTCCTCTGGATATTTTAAATCAATTTCAAAATAATAACCAACTTTTTCTTCATCCAATTCTTTTTGTGTAGAGATACATACATCTTGTAAAACGTTTTTGTAGTCTTTTTCCTTTACCCATCTAAGTTTTCCATAAGGAAGAGCCTGAGACATTGCCCAGCCATACAGGTTGTTCGCGTCATAGTACATCAAGTAAGAACTCTCTTTCGTTGGATCATAATTTGGAAGATATTTGTTATTTGCTTTTGCGTATCTACTCGAGCAGACTTGTGAAATTCCACCTCTTTTTGCCTTTTCAATCATCAAAAGCATATCAACATCGGTTATCAAATCCAAATCTTGTTTTGTCATTTTCAACATCGCACTCCAGGCCAATCCAGGTGCTGTGTAGTAGTGAGCAGGATCCAATCCATATCCAGTGCGACAAACAGATCTAAAGGCTTCAAATACATCGGCCAATAAAAGCACATCAGTTTTGAGATACAAATCGTGATACTCGCCAAGATTCTTGATGTTATATTTTTCCCAAACATTTTGTGCGTGTACATAATCTTTATCAGATATATGACTATTATTTAATTTGTTATAGAAATTTTCTTTTGAAGGAAGTTGTGTTTCATTGAATCTCTCAAATGAGTCCATATAGTCATAGGGGTAAATTCCCTTTTGTGTTAGAAAATCTTTATCTAAAAAATACTCTGAAAGACATGGAAACTCTTTTAGATTTTGAACCAAGTTAACCAATGGACTTGCCATGAATTTAAATGTATCAAGAAATCTGATATGAGTAATAGGAGATGTGTGAATTGTTTTTGTGAATGAAATGTATTTCTGATCCGTGTTTGGAATTGCTGAGATACTTCCAGAAGTCTTTGAGAGTTCCTTGATAAATAGATGTGTATCATAATGAGCGTTGTTATGAAGAAAGACAGGAATGAAAGAGGGGAGTTGATAATTAATATTACAACTTTGATGAGCCGGACCTCTATATTTACCAGTGAGATGACAATGGTCTCTAACCTTTAGACCTTTACCAATTTTCTCCTCACAAATATGACAGACATTGTTTTTTATAAATTCCCTTTTTTCTTTACTTGTTAAGGACATTGGTTTATTGGTTTCTCTCATTATCTTGGTTAATCGAACACAGTCTTTTTCTAGTCGTTTCACAAACTCCTCTGGGGTATTTGAGCCTCTATACATCTCTAACTTGTTATATTTATCACCAACGGATGATTTGATATAATAACAAAAACCACAAGGAGTATGTTTTTGATATTTATTTGTGTATGATTCTTTTGGATCTTGAGAAGCAGTATCAATTTTTTCTAAAATACTTTCAAAATCAGCATATATAACAAATGGATGTTTGATCTTTTTATTTTCATCTTTGAATGTGATCTTTGAGCCTTCTTTAGGCATATTGATTACCGTTGATTTATGTTCGCCACAATAATTTGAATGTTTATCTAATCTTTCTTGTGAATTGAAGAAGTTAAGACAACGCAAACAAATATATATTTTATTTGTTCTCTTACAGACTTGTGGTTTTATTAATTTAGCAATATCTTTGATGTATGTATAATGTGAATTTTCGTCTGAATTAAAATATAGAAGATTAATATGAGTTTGTTTACAATTGTCAGAAAGCTTTAAAACCTGAATGTTGTTTGTTTCTGTTAGACCATAAACATTAACTGATAAATTATTCATCTTTTCAAATTTAGGAATATCATTTAAAGTCATCGGAAACTTTAGATCTTTCGTATTTAATGTATTCTCATATTTTTTATAATGAGATACTCTTTCATCATGAAAATGTGGAGGATGTAAGTGTGCTAAAATAGACCAGAGAAAACATTTATTGTCTTTATTTTTGATATTGATAACTGCTTTTCTATTTTTGATAACACTGGGTAAATCAATGTAAGAAGAAGCTTTTAGAGGATCTGATTTAAGAATATGAATGTCTATGTAAATAATTTTTCCTATATTGAATCCACTTCCTACGATTGAATTATCCACATCTTGCTCTTGTTTAATAAGTTCATCATAGACTCCTGATGTTTTAAAATCTTGATATGAAGATATAAAGTGTGGCTCAGTTCTCATGTATGGTGCATCTATAACTCCTTCATCCTTTGTCATTTCTAATTTTACTCCCATATAAAATTTAAGTGGTTTCATTTCCTTTAGTGTTTTTTCAATCAACGTTTGAACAGCAGGTTTAACTATTTCTACAGCATCAACTATAGACTCTGGTTCAGGAGGTTTGAAGTTAAAGACTCTTATTTTAATATGTCCTTTGAATGCTCCATCAGAGTTTTTAGTTGTGATAAAATTTGATAAATGTAGATTTGTTTTAAGATGTATTTTGAAGCCTTTCTTGAGGATATTTTTATTACATGTAGAACAGTGTTTTGTTTCAGGTGGAAGAGGGGAAAGTTTGTTTAAAATGTTGTATGTATGTTTTGCGGTGAGAATATGTTGTTTATAATATTTTACTTCCTTCTCGCAAGTATCACAATAAACCATATTTATAGCGTGAGAAAACGTGGTGTTTTATATATATCACTGTGCTTAAAATAAAACACTTTTGAGCTTTACAGCTCCGTTTTATATATATCACTGTGCTTAAACTAAAACACTTTTTCACTCAGAATCATCTAAGTCATAACTATCACATGAATACTCAGAATCATACTCAGAGTCATCAATAAAGCTACTCTCATAACTATCATTTGAGCACAAACTATTAGTATCATAACTATCATCTGTGTTCAATGAAATACTATCATCACCATCATCCAAGTTCAATGAAATACTATCATCACTATCATCCGAGTTCAATGAAATAGTAAAATCTTCACTGCTGTATTGACTCATATTTAATTAGCAAGAAAAATATTCCCATCAATATCTATATACTTTCTTTCATTAACAGATTCAATCTCTACAATTTTTATATCAAAAGTTATCTTTAAATAATCTCTAACTATCATAGAACGAAATGACATTTCACCAGAAATATTAACATCATTCATTTTACTTAGATCTACACCCTTTGGATTATTAAAGAAAATACAAATGTCTCCTCTAGAATTATTAATGGTCTTATCATTCTTTTTCAAAGTATCGTGGTCAATCACTTTTTCAAGCTTTGAATAAATTGCCAGGAGTAGAGGAGAAACTTTTGTTAGATTTACTTTAATGGATGTCTTTCCAGGTATAGTTAGAGCTCTTCCTTTAAATGAAATAGAGGGGCTCATGTTATTTTCCATAACTGGTTTTACCCAAAAATTTCCATATTTATCTTTGTTCAATTTAACATCTTTGACATATTTTTCTATATCTTCCACCGAAGTAGAGATTGATTGAAATTTGTCTTTTGTGCTTTGAAACATTGTATTTATTAATGAATAAACTTGCGTTTAGTTTAAGTAAAAATTTACCACATAAATATGATAAGTTCTGAAGGATATTTAGAATTTCCAGACTCTCCATATGATAAATTAGAGAATTGTCCGGCTTGTGATAGAGTGGGGCTTAATGATGAGGATTCATATAAACAATGTTTATTCTGTGATTATATTCTAATTAATGATAATAAGAAATATAAAAAAATATATAACTCTTTTAAATTAGAACCAAAAATGAATTACTTTACAAGATTAATAAGAGAGATGAATGTTAAGTATTGTGATGATAATACACCATTTCTTTCAAGGGAAGAGACTAATTGTATTGAGGAAATGTATAAGGGTTTAATGATATTTATTATTCAAAATAATTTTAATGGAAATGTTAATACAAGATACTATATAAATAAAATAATGGATTATTTTGAAATTAAACCCGAACTCAGGATAAAATATAGAGTTTCTCAAATAGCTCAAAAAAAGTTGGATAACTTGTTTTCCAAATATATAAATGAATGATTTTTTACCCGTTTGGGAAAATAAGATAAAATTTAATAACCATAAAAACATTCCAAATTCATTGAGATGTCTAATAGTTGGTTCAAGCGGATGTGGAAAAACCTGTTTACTTTTAAAGATGCTCCTTGGTTCTAATTTTTTAGATTATGATAATTTAATAATTTTTACAAAGTCAAGTTTTCAACCCGAGTATCAACTACTCTCACAGGGTTTTAATGCGGGTCTTAAAAAGGAAGACATTATCGGTTTATTTAAACTTCAAAACAAACTAAATGATTATAATATTGATGATATAATACAATTATTTTGTGATACACAGAAATCAAAATCGAAACCCATAACTTGTATTCTCAGTGATAATACGGATGATATACCTTCACCTCAAGATTTAGATAAATCAAAAAAGAACCTTGTCATCTTTGATGATTGTGTTAATGAGAGAAACCAAACAGTAATGGATAGCTACTATACAAGAGGGAGACATTCTTCTTGTAATTGTATATATCTTAGTCAATCATATTTTCAACTCCCTCGACGCTCAATAAGAAACAATGCCAATACTTTTATTTTATTTAAGTTAAATTCAATAGATGTAAATAATTTTTGGAGAGATAATTGCTCTACGTTATGTAGTAAAAAAGAATTTGAAAATTATATGAAACACACGATTGGAAAATATAAATATATTGTTGTGAAACAAGATGAGATACTAAATGATATTTTTCAATAAATAAATACAGAAAATGAATACTGAAGAAAGAGAAAGAAAGTTTAAGGAACATCAACAATTAGTTTCAAAAGTTGTTAAACAACAGGAAGAGATAAAGAAGAAACGGAGACAGAAACTAACTGGTGAAGAAGCCTTTGAAAGAAAACAAGAGAAATTCTTTAAACCACTTTTGAAAACTCAACACCCTACAGTTCCCACGGTAGAATTTACTCCGAAAAAACTTCAAATGCTCAAAGATTTTAGTCAGATAACAAAACAAGAACTTGGTGAATTAGAATATGATGACGAGGGATTATTTCGGAAACTTGAGCAGGTAAATCAACCCCCTAATTATGTTGTGGAAGCTCTTCAAAACAATGAATATTCTGCGGGTTCAAAAACCAGAGCAGGTCTCATTCCAACAGAAGAACCAGCAGTGTTTCATCTTGTGGAAGAAAAGGTATTGATATTTAATGATGAATTGATGTTCTTGAGTTCTACTCAACCAAATGTTAAATTAACTCCAAGATTAATGTTTCTTCTAACAAACCCCGGATTCAGCGGTTCAAAATATTTTGAGGAACCACTTGATATGGAAAGAGAGGAAGATAGGGTATATATTGAGTTGTTAAATACACTTGATTATGGAGTTTCTGTTGCTGGTAAAAGTAAGAAGAATGAGAAGGAGAAACATATTATTGATGCTTTAAGTAAGCTTGGTTCGGGTGTTAGTTTTCTTCCAAATGACCCATCACAATTAGTTAATAGGCTATTATTGTTATTAGGTAGTAAGAAGGCTGGAAACAACAATTGTTTTAATGAATCCTCAGCCATTTTAGATCAGTTGATGAACATGAAAATAATTAATAAATGTCAATACAAAGATATTTTATTAGATATTAAATAAGATGAGAAGCACAATTCTTAGTTTTAATTTCACAACGAGCGATTACACAGCTTCATTCCCTTACCCACTACAACTTGACCCCCTTACCTCATATGAGGCATCTTTGTTGTCAATGGAAACTTACAATACCCTTTTTAATATCACAGAGAAAAACAACAAGTTTAGTTATAATCCAGGCACTGCCTACAAAACTATAACTGTTTCACCTGGAGCTTACGAGATTTCTCAAATATCTTCAGAAGTCTCTCGCCTTATGAAAGAAAAAGGTGATGAACCAAAAAATATTGTAATAGATATTCAAACACACACTTCAAAATCAACTATTAAACTGAAAAATAATTATAAAGTTGATTTCACGATTGAAAATTCGTTCAGAGAGCTATTGGGTTTCTCTTCAAAAAAGATTGAAAATAACGGGACGTTTTACAGTGATAATGTTATCCAAATATCCTCCGGTATAAATTCAGTATTAATTCATTGTGATTTGATTGATGGTGCTTATAACGATGGAATAAGAACAAATACAATATTTTCATTCAGTGCATACTCAACCCCGATTGGTTATAAATTTAATATGGAACCAAAAAATCTTGTCTATTTACCTGTGTCAGGAAAAACCATATACAGAGTAAATTTTAGGATAACCGACCAAGATAATCGTATGATATCCTTTAATGATGAAATTATATCCATCAGAATTCACCTACGTGAAGTTTTTCAATAAATAAATAATGGTTATTGTAAGAAAACACGAGTTGGGAAAATATAAAATAATTACAGGGGAGGGCATGTTCCTTTCACCAGACTATACAAGGTATGTGGGTAGAGGATACTATAAACCTAAGAGACAACGAGGTGTAGGTCATCAATTTCGAAATAAAGGAGATGGGATAATTGATACTCTAATGGGTATTGGTTCAACCATCCTTAAACATAAAGACCTAATTGGTTCAACTGCTTCTGCCGTGGGCTCCGTTGCGGGTGCTATAAAGAGTATAAAAGATGCTCAAAAGGAGTCTCATAAATTACAAGCAATCAAAGAAATAAAAAAAGGTAAAACTCAACTATCTTCACAAGAACGACAAAAAATCATTAAAATACTTGGGTCAGGGTTTCAACAATTTTAATGCTATATAAATACAAGTATGGAAGCGATTGATAGTATCTATGATTTGGATGATACGATTATCATTTCAAACTCCACTAAAAAGGAAGACTATTTTAAGGTAAATGCTATAACAGGAACAGACTGGAATTCAAACGGAACAAAAAGTTTTGAAATAAATAATCAACAAACTTACTTGAATATAGCTGATAGTTTCTTGCTGTGTAAATTTAAATTCACTAAGGCTGCGAATAATACTAATGCTACACTCGTAAATGATTTCTTCTGGAAAATGTTTGACAGTGTCCGCCTGTATATTGGAACACAAGAGGTTGAAGCGGTTGATTATGTCTCTGCTACATCTGAAATGATGAAATTTACACTATATTCGTTTAGTGATAGAATGGGTAAGGGAGCTGTTGAAGGTTTTATTCCTGATATGTCAACGGGTACAAACGCAGACCCTGGTTATAGTCAAAGGAAGTCAATGTATAATGATGACGCAAAAGCTGAGAATAGTTTTACCGTAGCAGTACCTCTGAAAGGTATATTTGGATTTTGTGATTATGATAAAGTTTTGTATGGGCTTAAAATTAGATTTCAACTACAAAGGAATGATAATGTAAATAGATTGCTTTTTGGGGATGAAAATGCTTTTGGAGAAAATAATAAATTTGTTATTAATGATTTGTGTTGGTATATCAGTGAATATACTCCTAATCTTAAAACGGAAGAGATGTTAAATAGAAGACTTAACTCAAAGAAACCGCTAAATGTATCATACCTTAAAAGAAGATGTCAACACGTTAAACTGGAACACACTACCTACACTTGGAATTTGGGTGTTCTTCAAGGAAAGCCACGATACCTCTGGCTCATTTTTAAAAAACCAGATGGAGAGGACGGTACTAATAAGAATAATGCCCTGAGTGATAATGCTAAGGTGAAACAACTTCGGGTTTCTCTTGATGGCACATTTTATCCGCGAGATAGATTGGAAATTGATTGGGAAAAAAATGATTATGCGGAAGCCTACAAGTCCTACCAAAAAGTGTGTGAAAGTAATGGTAATAATGATCCTATTTTGGATATGGTTGCATTTAAAGGTTTATATACAATCTACGCAATTGACCTGAGTTCTCAAAAGGAAACTATAAAGTCTAATCGAGTGGATACTTCTCTATACATTGAAAGAGGGGAGAATGAAGAAGTTGATGCTTATTGTTTGCTTTTGGAGGAAACAGAATTACAGATTAATACAGATAATGGTGTTATGATTAATATCACATAGGTTTTTTCTCATAAATAAATGGTTGGGGTATATGTTAATCAAATCAATCTTAATAAATTAACATCTTGTATTCAAAATCAAAAGCCTTGTATTATTAATGTTAATACAATTCAAAGAAAAGGAGCTGTAAGAATTGATGTTTTACTCACACACACACAAGTAAAAACACTAAATGATGTTGGATCACTTAAAATTAAAATGACGAAACCTATGTTAAAGAAATATTCAATAGACGAGTCAAGAGGAGGATTTCTCCCGTTTCTAATTCCTTTATTTGCTGGTTTAAGTGCGGCGGGAGCATTGACTGGTGGTATTTCAGCAGCGGTAAAAACTGCTAACGAAAGGAAGGCACAACTAAAAGCTCAAAAAGAATTGGAAAGACATAACAAGGAGTTGGAGAAACAAATTAGTGGAAGTGGTGTAATTGTAGATTTTGCTCAAAAACTTGAAAGTCTACCTGATAAAGCTAGATTGTTGGTTGGAGATATGCTTTCCTCTATCGCTCAAGCGGGTGTTAAACTAACTAAACGGGGTAATGGATTGTATCTTTCTCATAAATAAATGGATAAATGGTTTAAACAATTTGGAAAGAATACAACGTCAAATATAGAACTAGCTAAGTATTGTAAAACACTAAAAATTGATAATGTGGTTATTTGTATGAGAGATGAATTAATACATATAAATAAGAATACAAAGAATATTATTATGAATTTAGACACACAGAATGGTTCTCATTGGGTTTGTATTCATAATAGTCAGGATAAATATTATTTTGATAGTTATGGTATGCCACCACCTGTTGAAGTAATACAATTCTTACAGAATGGTGTTTATCAAACATTCCAAGTTCAAGAAATTAATTCTAAATGTTGTGGCCAATTATGTTTATATGTATTATTTCAACTCAACAATAATGAAAATTTTTATGATATCATTTTTTATCTAATATAAATGACCTATGTTGGAAAAGATGGTTCTATCTTTGGAAAATCCTCTCAGGATATTGATTTATCAAATTATTATACAAAGGCACAGGCTGAACGACAAAAATATAGTGTAAGTAAAAATATTAATATGAAGAATACTTATAAATTAATCAATTATCCAAACCCTACAGATGCGAATGACTTGATTAGATTCAGTGATTTATCACAATATATATCTTTAAAGAAAACAGCACGTTTTGTGAAACAAGTAAAATTTACAACCACAACACCTGGTTATACTGACCATACACCTTTCCTCATTGAATTTAACTACCTGCTTACAATTAAATTTTATAAAGAAGGACATTTAGTTAATATGCGAATTAATAAATGGGGGTATGATATGCCTGATTTAGGGTATAATTGGTCTTTTTCAATAAACATAGAAGACCTACATGATTTAAATCAGTCTCGTAAAGAAGAATATTATCCACTTGGTGAAGATAAGGATTTATGTGGAAGTACAATTAGTAAACAACAAATACGTGATTTTAAGAAAATAAAAATATATGATAGTATAGCGATGGTTCGCATGACAAAGAAGGAAGGTAATGAGATAAGGATAGAAAGCCGAGGAATACAAACCGATTTGGTAGTGGGAAGATGGGGTGGTATTACCTGTCATAATATTAATCTCACATATATTTCTGATACATAAATGGCAGGAAGAAGACTACAAGAGAATTATAATTTTTGTATTCAAGGATACCTACAAGAAAAGGGTGCTCGGTATTACATACCTTATGATTTGGAGCATATACATGGGAATTTTGTCATTAAAAACTGGCCTTATACTGATATTGTTAAACCCACAAATAGAGACTTGTTTAAAATATTAAATAAAAATGAACTTCTCAAAGTTATGAAATATAAAACTCTTTTAGAAATCGTCAACAAATCTTATTGGTATCCTATTATGAGAAAAATAATTATAGATACAAGAATATCTCAAAATCCAGATGAGTATATGTATAATATTCTTTGGGGTTCAAACTCAAGGGTAGCAAGGGATGAGGAAGGAGTTGAAGAAGAGAAGGAGGAAAGAGAGAAAAAGGAGAAGGAGGAAAGGGAGAGGGAGGAGAAGGAGGAGAGGGAGAAAAAGGAGGAGAAGGAGGAGAGGGAGAAAAGGGAGAAGGAGGAAAGGGAGAAAAGGGAGAAGGAGGAAAGGGAGATGGAAATCAGTGAGATTCATAAAAGATTGAGTGTATTAAAGCAAATAAATCAATCTCAACGCACCGAAGAGGAAATTAAAGAATTAACAACTCTTATGAAGATAATGGTTTCAAAAATAAGAACGTCAATGTCTCCAATTTCAGGGAGGAGATTTAAACGAGAAAGTGGTGAAGAAGAAGAAGAAGAAGAAGGAAAAGATTATGTGATTGATGATGTTGGTGTCATTGACTTTAGTTAGTTTTTATTTGTAAATAAATGGAGGAGAGAGTGAAGGCATTCCTTAGGATTCTTTATGTTTTAAAAATCAAGATTGAAATGTATATGTTGAAAACCAAAAAGGTTTTGATACTCTGTCGGAATTTTTCTGATAAATAAATATGAGTTATTGTCTCAAATGTAAAAAGAAAACTAAATCTAAAAATATCTCTTATGTTAAAGCTAAAAATAATAGAGTTTGTCAAAAAGGAATATGTCAAGTGTGTGGCTCTAAAAAGTGCCAATTCATCTCTCCTAAAAGAGGAGGAGACATACAAAAGTTTCTGTCAGGAAGTAAATTTACAACAACTGGAATTCCAGGGGAATTACACCTTCCAGGGTATTCTTTCTGTGGTCCAGGAACAAACTTGGATAAAAGATTAGATGAGGCTGACAATCCTAAACCTTGGTCTAAACCTACAAATAGGGTTGACGAAGTGTGTATGAAGCATGATATTGCTTATGGGAAAACCACTACGTTGACTGAAAAACATAAAGCCGACAGCGAAATGTTGTATAATTTGTCTTTGATACAAAATCCAACGTTGAGAGAGAAAGTTGATAGGTTTATTGTGAGAAATTTGATAAATGCTAAATTGAAACTTGGTCTTGGTTATTCCTCAAAAAACTATTAGGCTCTAATGATGCCATCAAGACTGAGGAGCTTTTGGCTGAAGAATTACACAAACCTATAATCACAAAGTTTAAAAGAAGGAAGGTTTATTCTAAATACACTGACCACATATGGTCCGCTGATTTAATTGAATTGAATAATGACAGGGGATACAGGTATGCTTTAACCGTTATTGATTTGAGGAGTAGATTTGCCTGGGTTGTCCCTTTAAAAAATAAAAGGGGTGATACTTTAATGTTAGCCTTTAAGCTAATATTTGATCGGGATAAAAGGAAACCAAAGAAGTTATGGACTGATGAGGGAACAGAGTTCTATAACAAAATATTCATGAAATTTCTTAAGGGGAAGGGTATTAAATTATACAGCACCTTTAATGAAGGAAAGGCAGTTGTTATTGAGCGTTTTAATCGTACTTTAAAAGAGAAATTATATAAAAAATTCACACAACTCGGTTCTCAAAAATGGGTGTATTTAATTCAGGATATTGTAGATAATTACAATAATACAGTTCATTCATCAACACAATCAAAACCATCAGAAACATTTACAAAATTAGAATATGAAAAGGAGATTAATTTGAGAAAGCCCAAGTTTAAAGTTGGTGATATTGTAAGAATATACAAATGGAAAAGTCATTTTGAGAAAGGTTATACACAAAAATGGACTCGTGAATTATTTAAAATCATTGATGTAATGGATACAGTCCCTTGGACCTACAAATTATATGATTTAAATGGAGAAGAAATCTTGGGTTCATTTTACTCACAAGAATTACAAAAAACACAAGTAAGCAGATAATACCCTTGAAAATAATAAATAAATAAATAAAATGTAATGGGGATACGTTTTTAAATCTGTGAACCCCAAACACAGAATCCCACAACTTTTTAGTTGGGGCTTAACTTTTGTGTGTGTATAATGGGGATACGTTTTTAAATCTGTGAACCCCAAACACAGAATCCCACAACTTTTTAGTTGGGGCTTAACTTTTGTGTGTGTATAATGGGGATACGTTTTTAAATCTGTGAACCCCAAACACAGAATCCCACAACTTTTTAGTTGGGGCTTAACTTTTGTGTGTGTATAATGGGGATACGTTTTTAAATCTGTGAACCCCAAACACAGAATCCCACAACTTTTTAGTTGGGGCTTAACTTTTGTGTGTGTATAATGGGGATACGTTTTTAAATCTGTGAACCCCAAACACAGAATCCCACAACTTTTTAGTTGGGGCTTAACTTTTGTGTGTGTGTGTATGTGCGAGTGAGTCATAATAATATACAAACCCTAACCCAACCCAAGCCCTAACCCAACCCCATCCCTAACCCAAACCCATCCCTAACCCAACCCATCCCTAACCCAACCCCATCCCTAACCCAACCCCATCCCTAACCCAACCCCATCCCTAACCCAACCCCATCCCTAACCCAACCCCAACCCTAACCCAACCCCAACCCTAACCCAACCCCATCCCTAACCCAACCCCATCCCTAACCCAACCCATCCCTAACCCTCACATTCAAAATCCCAACCCTAACCCAATCCCATCCCTAACCCAACCCCAACCCTAACCCTCACATTCAAAATCCCAACCCTAACCCAACCCATCCCTAACCCAACCCCATCCCTAACCCAACCCCATCCCTAACCCAACCCCAACCCTAACCCTCACATTCAAAATCCCAACCCTAACCCAACCCCATCCCTAACCCTCACATTCAAAATCCCACCCAAACCCTAACATAATCTTTCTTCTCTTCTTTTTTAAATACGTATTTCTTTTTTTTTTCCTCTTCCTCCAATTCTGTCTTTCAAGGCTTTTAAGTTTGAAGAAGTAGAAATGGGAAGAAAGAATTTTCCAGCATTTTCTTCCTCGAACTTTCTTGATATTGCTTAAATCAAGCGTCATTAAATAAAGAACATTGTTCATTGCTTTAGAATCCAAAGAGTCTCCAAGAGGAACCCCACAGGTAGAGTCTCCAAAATAAAACCAACTTTCCAAGTTCCCAAGGTATAACCACATTCCTGTTGAGCCTCCAAGATAGGTATCACATTCCGAGTCATCAAAACAAAACCCCCATTCCGAGTCTCCAAAAATATAACCATCTTTCCAAGTCCCCAAGGTAAAACCACAATTTTCAGAAATATTGGGGGTTTCCGTGATAAGTCTCACATAGTATAACTGCGGACCATCAGGGAAAACTTCCCTTTCCCAATTTTTTAGGGTTTCTATGATGTGTCTCACATAGTATAACTGCGGACCATCAGGGAGAATTCCCATTTCACAATTTTTTAGGGTTCCTATGATGTGTCTCACATAGTATAACTGCGGACCATCAGGGAGAACTCTCCTTGCCCAATTTTTTAGGGTTTCTATGATGTGTCTCACATAGTATAACTGCGGACCATCAGGGAGAACTCTCCTTGCCCAATTTTTTAGGGTTTCTATGATGTGTCTCACATAGTATAACTGCGGACCATCAGGGAGAACTCTCCTTGCCCAATTTTTTAGGGTTTCTATGATGTGTCTCACATAGTATAACTGCGGACCATCAGGGAGAACTCTCCTTTCCCAATTTTCAGAAATTTGTGGGTCTCCAATGTATGACTTGTATTCTGGCTCATCAAGGTAGAACTTGTTCAGTGGGTTTTGTTTTGATAACTCACAACAAGTATCATCATGGTAAAACTCTTTTTCAGGATTTTGTGGATCTCCAAGGTATAACTCTTTGGCTGGGTCATCAAGGTAGAACTCGTTCTGGGGGTCTTGGTTGTTCAAAATGTCTTCAAACAAAAAAATAACTTCATCCCAAGTTGTGTTAAAAGCAGAATTTTCATTTCGTATCTCAGATACAATTTCCTGTGAAAGAAAATAACAATGTATTAATTTAATACAATATTTTTTATTTGTATAAATCAAGCTCTATGAATATTAAAATAAACTTTGTTAACTCTTACACGAGTCTCATCTTAAAAAAAAAAAAAAAAAAAAAAAAAAAAAATTAAATAAATAAATAAATAAATAAACAAACTTACCTCCATTGATAAGAGGTTCGAGTCCAGTTCATCAATCTGAAGGTTGAGTTCTACACAGGTAGTAGGACTCCATGGAATAGCAAAGTTATCCCATTCCATTTCGGCATAGTAGTCCATTCTCAAGTGAAGCAGAAAGCGTGTTTGAAAAAGCCTGTGTGGTCAGTGCCTTTTATAAGGACTGGGTGTGTCTTCCTGTGGAAATTCCCTGGGCGTGTCTTAACTGGAAATGATGTGATGGAAATTCCCTGAAAATGATGTAATGTATTACCTGGAAATGATACAATGCTGAAGAGTTTATAAAGTGGGTGGGACTTAGCAAAAATGGGAGGAGCTTAGCAAAAGTGGGCGGGGCTTAGTAAAAAGTGGGCGTGGCTTAACAAAAAGTGGGCGGGGCTTAGTAAAAATGGGCGTGGTTTACCAAAAAGTGGGCGGAGCTTACCAAAAAATGGTATGTGGCACTGGAGGTGCTCAAACAAGAACATTGAGGGAGGTTTACCATTTTATCTTAGCTCAGTTAAAATATCTTAATAAAGAACCAAACTCAAACATATTTTTTGTTAATATATTAGATGGTGAAGAGAGTTGTAGGAGAATTAAATTATTTCCCACGCATAAACAAATATTTGTAGGGTCGTTGTTTGAGTGGGTTATATTCACCAGATGATATTAAGAGTAAAAGGTTAAAAGGTCCATGAGGTCAGAAGGATCACAGGTGTTTAAGTGGTCTAATGAATAAGGATAACATGTCAAAAGGTTAGAAGGTTCGTAAAGAACAGGGTGAGAGAAATATAGGTGTTTAGGGGCAATGAGGGAGGGAAAGAATTAATATGGAAGTGAATGGGTCAATGTTTGAGTGGGTCAAAGATTAATCTGCCAGATGATATGTAGAAGAAGGATGATAGGTCTATAAGAGAAAACAAATATTTGTAGTGTTTGAGTGGTCTAATGAACAACATTAAGGATAGGTACTACAGACAAAAGGTTCATAAAGATGAGGGTGGGAGAAATAGAGGTGTTTATGATTTTTGAAAAAGACAAGGGGGTAAATGACATTAGATAGGGATTTCCCATGTTAAACGGAGGTGTCCCAGAAGCAACATTATTACACTACTTACCTCCCCGCTGCCTAGTTAAGGAATACACACATGCATACGACATCAATGCCATGGTCCTGCAGGGGGGTGCATTGAAATACGTGCTTGGTTATGATTTTGTGTGCAAGGAGTGACGGAATGAGTGAGTGGATAAGGGGTTTGTGTTGTATGAATGAGGATGAAATCCACCGAGCCAGGTCACTCACCTGTAACATCTGGACAGGGCCCGCAGAAATTTAGGGGCGCATTGGGATGTAGGGCCTCTTCCTATTTAGGGGCGCACCCTCTTCGATGAAGAAAAGGACAAGTTCTGGTGTGCGATAGAGAAGCTGATGGAAAACGTGAAAGATGAGGACGTTGTTGTGGTAGGAGGAGACCTAAATGGACATGTGGGAAGGAGTATGGATGGTTTTGACGGAGTTCATGGGGGTTACGGATATGGTGTGAGAAATGGAGAAGGTGAAAGGATTTTGGAGTTTGCTGATGGAGCTGATTTGTTGATTTGTAATACTCAGTTCCAGAAAGAGGATAATAAGCTTGTTACATACACGTCAGGTGGGTCGACGACAACCGTTGACTACCTGATGGTGCGTAGGCGAGATAGGGGGCACCTCCGGGACACAAAGGTGATCCCGGGGGAGGAGGCTGTTTCACAGCACCACTTGGTTGTCTGCGACGTAAGGGTGAAAGGTGCGAGGAGAGCTCGCCGGGTGAAGTACCAACCGAGAATGAAGGTGTGGAGGTTGAAAGAGGTGACAGTAAGGGAGGCATTAAAAGAGAGGCTGAGTAGGGTCGAGGATGATGTGGTTGAGCTTGAAAGTGGTTGGATGTCGATGAAAGCTAGTCTGTTGGGAGCCGTTGGTGAGGTATGTGGATGGACAAAAGGACCACCGAGGCACTCGGAAACATGGTGGTGGGATGATGAAGTTGGAAAGAGGATTGACGAGAAGAGGAAGAAGTTCAAGGAGTGGCAGAAGGCGAAGGGTACGGGAGCAGAAACAGCAGAGCATGAAAGTTATAAGGCAGCCAGGAAGGCTGCAAAGACAGAGGTAGCAAAGGCGCAGGAGGCATGTAGGAAAATGTTCGGAGAACGCTTGGATTCGGAAGAGGGTCAGAAAGCAGTATTCAGGATTGCAAAGCAGATAGCGAAAGAGAGGTGTGATGTGATGGGGGTGAGTTGCTTGAAGGATGAAGTGGGACAAATCGTTGTCGACCCAGATGGAATTAAAGGAAGATGGAAAAGATATATGGAAATGCTGTTGAATACAGAGAATGAATGGGATGGCAACATTGAGAGTAACCCAGTTTTAGGACCGGCAGAGAAGATAACTGAGAAGGAAGTTGAGGAAGCGATAAAAGCAATGAAGGGTAGAAAAGCGGGAGGGCCGACGGGAGTTGTGGGAGATATGTTGAAGGCAGCAGGAAGTTGGGGTGTGAAGAGAATGACAGAGATCTGTAATTTGGTGGTGAAAGAAGGCCGCATTCCAGTGGCTTGGGAACTGAGTGCCCTCGTCCCTTTATACAAGGGGAAAGGTGACCCTCTGGAGTGTGGCTCGTACCGAGCGATAAAGTTATTGGAGCATGGAATGAAGGTATTGGAAAGGGTGTTGGAGAGGAGGATAAGGAAGAAAGTGAAGATCGACGAAATGCAGTTTGGATTCATGCCAGGAAGAGGAACGACAGATGCGCTTTTCATTGTGAGGCAGTTGCAGGAGAAGTACATGGAGAAGAGGAAGAAGTTGTTTCTTGGGTTTGTTGATCTGGAGAAAGCATTCGATAGGGTACCACGCAAAGTATTGAGATGGGCATTGAGGAAGTTAGGAGTGGAGGAATGGTTGATCAGAGTAGTGATGGCAATGTACAAAAGAGCGCGCACAGCTGTAAGGACGAAGGACGGGAACAGTGGTGAGTTTGAGGTGAAGGTGGGAGTGCATCAGGGGTCGGTACTAAGTCCACTACTATTTGTAGCTGTGATGTAGGTGCTGGCTCAGAACGTAAAGGAGGGTTTACCGTGGGAGTTGTTGTATGCAGATGATCTGGTGTTGATTGCGGAAAGTATGGATGGACTGAAGGAAAAGATGAACACGTGGAAGGAATGTATGGAGACAAAAGGTCTGAAGGTGAATATCGGAAAGACGAAGGTGATGGCAAGTGGTAAAGCATGTGGTGAGGTGGAAAGAACTGGGAAGTGGCCCTGTGCTGTGTGTAGGAAGGGTGTCGGAGTGAACTCCATTCAATGTACAATGTGCGCTGAGTGGGTTCATCAAAAATGTAGTGGTCTGAGAGGGTCATTAACCAGTGTGGCAGCTACATTCAAATGTAAGGTGTGCACAGAGGGAGCTGCAGATGGAGGAAATGTTGAGTTGGATCTTGGAGACGGCGTGAAGCTGGAAGGTGTGAAAACATTTTGCTACCTCGGAGACATGCTGAATGGAGAAGTTGGATCTGACTCGGCAACGGTTGCTCGAGTGAGATGTGCATGGAAGAAGTTTCGGGAACTGAGTGGCGTGCTGATGGTGACGGGAGTGTCGTTGAAGCTGAAGGGAAAGGTGTATGCTGCATGTGTGAGAAGTGTTATGATTTATGGGAGCGAGACATGGGTAATGAACGTAGAGCAGCAACGAAGGTTGGAAAGGGTGGAAATGCGAATGGTTCGACGGATGTGCGGAGTATCGTTGAGAGAGAGGAAGACAAATGATGAATTGCGAAAGATGATGGGAATAGAGCCTGTGATTGATGCTGTGAAGAGGAACAGGTTGAGATGGTTTGGTCATGTGTTGAGGAAGGATGAAAGTGACTGGTTGAGAAGAGTGATGGAAATGAATGTAGAAGGAAGCAGAGGACGGGGAAGACCGAGAAAGACTTGGCTAAAGATGGTGGAAGAAGAAATGCGGGCAAGGGGGTTAACAAGGAGAGATGCAGAAAATAGGGCAAAATGGAGAAGATTGTCATGGGGACCGCAAGGCTAACCCCCGCTCTAGCAGGGAAAATGGCCTTTAAAATGCATGTTGTTGTTGTTGTTGTTGTATTGACATGGCCGCGCAGGTAAGGTTGTGTCTTGTGGCATCCACCGGGGGACGCGGTCTGTAGACCGGGGTTGTACAAATATTTTATAGAGTTTTGGAAATTTGTAAGTTTGGTAAGTTTTGTGGTTAAGTTAGATTTTGATGTGTTGTTTGTTTTCTCCCACCGCAGGAACGAATCGAAATGATTGTAAATATGTGCCTGCATGATTGTTAAGGGGATTAGGATGTTAAGAAGTATAGGTAGGAAGTCCGACTCACTTCCCACAGCCCTCCTGATTTATTTCATAGGTTAATTAAGTGTGTGACAGTAAGCGTTAAGACTGGAATTGTCGCGCCTGCAGTGAACCTAGCAGGAGCTACGGTTCCAGTTGGGGGGCTGTGCTATGTCTGGGGGTCGAGAAATATCTAGAGCCAGATAGATCTGTGTATGTAGGTATCCGACTGTCGTGATAGGGAATCTACCTGTAATAAGTTCTGCATGTTTAGTCGGTTTGTCGGTGAAGAAGTATACCTGTGGATATACCAGGATGTTCGAGTGTTAGATAGAGTAGGGATTAAGAATAAGCCAGCTAAAGCCAGCTACCCCTCCGCTAGGCCTCGAGTAACACGCTACATGCTATGACCACACTCCAGGCCTGTGGAGGGCACTGATTAGGTGGCGCGCCGAGGCTGACGTCACCGCAGCAAGGTTATAAGAGGGCGCGCCGAACTCTATGCGCACTGCGCAGTCCTAGTCCTAGCCTGAGTTCACTGGCTTGCTTCTGGGAGTTCTCTTGAGTTGAGTGGAGTTCGCTTGCTTCCTGCACGTTCCTTTATCTCTCTGGCACGTCCAACCCTTGGGAGAGCTGACTGGGACTTGGCAGACCGATCGTGTGTGGAGATCGACCTCGTGTGGAGTCACTAGCCTGCGTTGGACGCGTGGTGCTTGGAGCGAGGCCTGGTGGTGCTTGGAGCGAGGACTGGTGATGCTTGGGGCGAGGCGGGGTGGTGCTCGGAGGCGGTCGGAGAGGGCCGCGTGGGACGTCGACTGAGCCAAAGACAAGACGAGGGACAGATAAGGCCGCACCCACGGAACATTCACAATTACATAACGGACGTTTTTCTTTTGTTAATCCATTCCTGTGTCTCGTTTCTGTTGTTGAGTCCGGTGTGTGGGATCCCAACGTAGGATTTACATGATTTGATTACCGTCGCGTTTCATTGTTATCGGGTGCCGGGAATAAATCTTTATTTTTGTACATTTGAAATCTTGTGTGTCGAGTACATTAATTCCCCGCAGGATCGAAGCCGCGGTCGGCGCGCCCCAGGTAAGCGCTTTTTCTGCAGCTTTCCACTTCCCTTCCTCCTCCCGCGTTTCATAAGTAGAATTCGCGTTTGGTCGTCGCCTCCATTAAAGCTGTTCTGGTCTTCCGCGGTCCCTGGTGTTAACCAAAGGGTCTGCACGACAGCATTGTCCTTGCTTTGCCATGTTTGCGCTATTAACGAGTGCCAAGTTTTAAATTGTCATAACTTTGTCAGTTTATGTCCTAGAATGATAGTTGTGGTATTGAATGGTAGCGCGTGGGTCACAATGTAGTTTACAATATGATTTGAACTTATAAAGTCTCACAGATATACCTCAAACAAACTTAATGTCGAAATTTGATTTTTTTTTTTGACGCGCCGGATATCTATAAGGGGTGTGTGTATATGTACCCCAATAACTCATATTACATATGTCTGAAACTTACTTATGAGGGTTTGAAACGAACTGACACAAGCTCAGCTTTCATTTGGTACGTTATATGTATGTATAGCTGCTGTAATGACCCCATAATTCACCAGAATGTGAAAATGTGCCAACGGATCACGACGCGAAGCGAAATTGGTCACGTTTTGAGAGTACCCCCATACATTGGCCCCAAATGACAAGTTCATCCCAACTTATGCAATGTTAACATTTGATTTCATGTTCAGGACACTCTGGGGCATCAGAAAAATATAGGGTCGGAGGTTTGTGGGGGGGGGGGGGGGGGGGGTGCACGGCCAGCTTCAGCAGCCCATGGCCTATAATGATGTGCATTCATATTCATAAAATAAAAAAATTCCCTTATGAATTACGAACCACTGGGAATCTATCCCCTTTTTATGCCTCCACCAACAAAGTCGCTGGAGGCATTATGTTTTCAGGTTGTCCATCCGTCCGTCCATGATAGGTTTTAGTTACCGCGATAACTTGAGAACGGCTGGAAGGATCTTCGTCAAACTTGATGCAGGTATGTATAATGAAGTAACGATGAAGTCATTCGATTTTGGGGTCAAGTGGTCAAAGGCCAAAGGCCCATGACCAAAGGTCATGTTGAGTAAAAATCCTGTTACCGGAATAACTTGTGAACCAGTCATGGGATTCTGACCAAATTTGGTACACTTATGGATAATGATGTAAAGAAGAACCGTTTAGATTTTGCCGTGAAGAGGTCAAAGGTAAACGTCTGCAATCGGTCTATAACTTCAGGATGGCTGAAGTGATCCAATTCAAACTTTCTACAGGGACATATAATGATGTAAAGATTAACTGATTATATTTTAGGGTCAAGAGGTCAATGGTCAAAGTCTGAAATAGGTCTATAACTTGAGAACGACTGAAGTGATCGAATTCAAACTTGCTACAGGTATGTATAATGATGTAAAGATTAACTGATTATAATTTGGGGTCAAGAGGTCAAAGGTCAAAGTCTGTAATATGTCTATAACTTGAGAACGACTGAAGTGATCTAATTCAAACTTGCTACAGGTATGTATAATGATGTAAAGATTAACTGATTATATTTTGGGGTCAAGAGGTCAAAGGTCAAAGTCTGTAATAGGTCTATAACTTGAGAATGACTGAAGTGATCGAATTCAAACTTTCTACAGGTATGTATAATGATGTAAAGATTAACCGATTAGATTTTGGTGTCCCGAGGCCAAAGTTCAGAGGTCACATCTGATAACTTGAGAACAACTGAATGGATTTAAATCAAACTTGGTACAATTATTATAATGATGTATTAATGTGGGCAGAGACATATCGGTCAACACCGTGATGTCCAAGAGTGTCTTGTCTAGTTTCCCATTGGAACAATGCCCCGACATTTGTGGATTCACCATTTGTGGTATGTTTCAGGAACGTATCCCTCGCAAATGTCGAGGTTCCACAGTATTTACATGTGTGCATGAAGGTGGATACTTTGAGACCTGGGAAGGCTCCGTTCCAACTATTGAAACCCGCATATGGAGATAACAACTAACGGCGCACGCACACACGCACACACACACACACACACACACACACACACACACACACACACACACACACACACACACACACACACACACACACATTCTATGGAGCCATCCTCCTCACATGACTCCTTGGCTTTAAATCTGACAAGCTCCAGGAAATAACCTCTGTGGGTGTTCTCTCCATTCTCTTCCTCACTCGAACCAAACAAATTGCAAAGAACAAACCTTTTTGATCCTCTGTCCGGGCGATCGCTGCAAAACTTCATTCTTTAATATTCAGCCTGATGTTAATCAATCGATAGTCCGCACTGCATGCCGCTCTACGGTGACAGTGCCATCCAGTCTCCAGGCATCTCCTGCAGTCCTTCTGACAGACAATAGCAAAGTCAATGCAATGACACAATGAAACGACACATCTCACACACACACATCTCACACACACACATCACTCACTCACACATCACTCACTCACACACAACACACACACACACAACACACAACACACAACACACAACACACACACACACACACACACACACACACACACACACACACACACACACACCAACCATTTATCTTCTATTGAGGTATTATACTTACCTGATTCTTGGCTTTAAAGTTGCCAAACTCCTGGAAATTACCTCTCTGGGTGTTCTTTCCATTCTCTTCCTTCCTCAGACCATAAAGATTGTAAAAAACAAACCTTTTTGATCTTCTGCCTGGGCATTCAATGCAGAACTTTATTATTGTCAAACTCAACCTGATGTTAATCAATCGATGGTCCGCACTGCATTCCGCTATATGCTGGCAATGCCATCCAGCCTCCAGGTAACTCCTGCACTCCTGACAAACAATGGCAAAGTCAATGCAATGACACAATGACATAATGCGTCACACACATACACACACCGACCATTTCTCATTTATTGAGCTATCCTCCATACACGACTCCTTGGCTTGAAAGCTGAAAAGCTCCAGGAAATAACCTCTGTGGGTGTTCTCTCCATTCTCTTCCTTACTCGGACACCGCACTATGACACAGCACAATGACACAACACAACAACCCCACACTATGACACCCCACACACATCTCGTTTTTTCATTTCTGTTCCTCACAATTCTATCTCTCTCTTATACACACACACACACACACACACACACACACACACACACACACACACACACACACACACACACACACACACACACATACATACACATATACACATACATACACACACACACACTACATACACAGACACACACACACATACGTACACACACATACATACATACACACACACACACACATACTGCGGACACACATACACACACTGCGGACACACATACACACACACACACACCCAATACACTGACCACATATCTTCTATGGAGCCATCCTCCTTACATGCCTCCTTGGCTTTAAATCTGAAAAGCTCCAGGAAATAACCTCTGTGGGTGTTCTCTCCATTCTCTTCCTCACTCGGACCAAACAAATTGGAAAGAACAAATCTTGGTGATCCTCTGTCCGGGCGATCGCTGCAAAACTTCATTCTTTAATATTCAGCCTGATGTTAATCAATCGATGGTCCGCACTGCATTCCGCTATATGCTGGCAATGCCATCCAGCCTCCAGGTAACTCCTGCACTCCTGACAAACAATGGCAAAGTCAATGCAATGACACAATGACATAATGCGTCACACACATACACACACCGACCATTTCTCATTTATTGAGCTATCCTCCATACACGACTCCTTGGCTTGAAAGCTGAAAAGCTCCAGGAAATAACCTCTGTGGGTGTTCTCTCCATTCTCTTCCTTACTCGGACACCGCACTATGACACAGCACAATGACACAACACAACAACCCCACACTATGACACCCCACACACATCTCGTTTTTTCATTTCTGTTCCTCACAATTCTATCTCTCTCTTATACACACACACACACACACACACACACACACACACACACACACACACACACACACACACACACACACACACACATACATACACATATACACATACATACACACACACACTACATACACAGACACACACACACATACGTACACACACATACATACATACACACACACACACACATACTGCGGACACACATACACACACTGCGGACACACATACACACACACACACACCCAATACACTGACCACATATCTTCTATGGAGCCATCCTCCTTACATGCCTCCTTGGCTTTAAATCTGAAAAGCTCCAGGAAATAACCTCTGTGGGTGTTCTCTCCATTCTCTTCCTCACTCGGACCAAACAAATTGGAAAGAACAAACCTTGGTGATCCTCTGTCCGGGCGATCGCTGCAAAACTTCATTCTTTAATATTCAGCCTGATGTTAATCAATCGATGGTTCACACTGCATGCCGCTCTACGGTGACAGTGCCATCCAGTCTCCAGGCATCTCCTGCAGTCCTTCTGACAGACAATAGCAAAGTCAATGCAACGAAACGAAACGACACGAAACGACACGAAACGACACGAAACGACACGACACGACACGACACGACACAGGTTACACAGCCATTGTGTTTGGGGGAAGTGATGTGACATCTTTATAGGATTTCTTTCCTCTCCAAACACACCAGGGCAATCATGAAGACATTTTCTCCTCCACATGCCAATCCACAGGTTTTGTCCATTTCCCTATCCCATAAATGCGGAGTGACAACCAAGGAAGCAGCACGTACCTTTTTAAAAGTCTTCTCTACGACTCATATCAGGGTCAGAATTGAAATATCCAACCTCCATCGAAATTACAAATTTCTCACTTTTCCTGAAAAAAATTTTCACTGAAATATCAGGCCATTTTTTGGTTTGTTCCGCACAAACTCAGAGCAGTCGCTCGCATACAAATGTCTCCGGGTCTGTATTGAAATACAAAAAGCATTAATTGTGTCACTAACTGCAACAGGAAAAAATAAACCTTTGAAGTTGACAAAACAGTAAATGCTGAGCAGTAAAAACTTGTCCACAAAACAAATACAATTTATATTTCTATTTAGAAATGCGGAAAATAATGAAATGTCTCACCTCAATAAATTTATGTTGGAAGTGGTAAAATTTCCCCCTCACCCGATTTATCGTGAATAAGGAGAGAGAACAGTTCTTGCTTTCCTTATCACATTCTTCTGTATCCATTTTGCTCCACTGTCGTACATTTTTGCAAAATATTGGCAGGTGCTGTATAGAGAGGTGCTCAGTGGTGAACTTCCCAATGTTTCTTCAGACTTCGCTTCCATGGCGTTGTTGTCATTGGGACTTTCATTGCTGCACCACATTGACATGACACAAAATGGAACTCTCTTAGGAGACCAAATAGCACATCTAGATCATCAAAAGCAGTTATCATACTAAAATACGCCATTTGTGTTTGTCTGATGAATTTTTGACGCCAATACATTCTGTCGTTACTTGTCCAATCTCAACCAAACTTGACAGGATGACGAAGGGTTACACAATGAAGGTTGTAGCGCATTCATTTCCCCCCCCCCCCCACCTCCCCAAGGGGGTTTTCTCCCCCGAGCGGGTTTTCCCCACCATTGCAGTCAATGGGGTTGCACGTTCAGGTGTATATAAATGTTAAATTAGGTTTATCGTCGCGTTTGTCCAAAGAAGCTTTATCGTGGCGTTTTTCCAAAGACGCTTTTAATAACAAAATTAATGATAATCACATATTATTAATGTTATGACAAAACAAAATTGATACTAATAAAGTCGCACTTCCCCAAGGCGTTTTTACTGCAGTGATGACGTGTATAAACAGCTTATCTTACAATAATTCACCAAATGTCCATCTGTCTGTTCGAAGGTACCGTAAAAACTGCTGAACCGATCGCAAATATATTTTGGGTGGGTATTCCTGGGACCCCTGGGAGTAAAATAGGCTATTTAGTTTTCCCAATTTCAGCTTTGGTCTCCAGCATTCTCAGGTTTGGTCTCCCGCATAACATTCGCGTTCGCATAACGTTCACTGTGACGACGTTCTCATTGTGACGATCTTACTATAACTCACCAAATGTCCGTCTGTCTGTCTGTTCGAAGGTACCGTAAAAACTGCTGAACTGATCGCAAAGATATTTTGGGTGGGTAATCCTGGGATCTCCAGGAGTAAAATAGGCTATTTGGTTTTCCCAATTTCAGCTTTGGTCTCCAGCATTCTCAGGTTTGGACTCCCGCATAACATTCGCGTTCGCATAACGTTCATTGTGACGATGTTCTTATTGTGACGATGTTGTGACGATGGATGTGTTCACGTTGGTGTTTGACGTGACGGTGTGTAACGTAATTTCGTAATGTTTTTCGTTTCGTAATCCTTTAATGAACGTTTAATGTTTAATGAACGTTTCATGTTTAATGAACGTTTAATGCCCTTCGATGTCCGGGGCCGCACACGCGGTACACTGGACGGGCCAGCGTGTACCTTGCCCTTTGCCGTCAGGCTCCGGTAAACCGCTGAACCCCATCCGTGATGGGGACTGGGGCTTGAGACAGTGTCCCACGAACGAGGAATTCCCAGTAAGCGCAAGTCATCAGCTCGCGTTGATCAAGTCCCTGCCCTTTGTACACAGCGCCCGTCGCTACAACCGATCGGACGGTTTGGTGAGACCCTCGATCTCGGCTCGTGCCGGTGCACCGAAAAGATGAGCGAGCTTGACTGTCTAGAGGAAGTAAAAGTCGTAACAAGGTTTCCGCAAGTGAACCTGCGGAAGGATCATTATCGGGACAACATGAGAGCGAGCGAGACGCGAGACGTATGTGGTACGTTGTCGTCCATGTGCTGTTTAGATTTTGATGATTTGCGTGTGATATGATTCAACGGATGTTTATATGAATCGTTTAAAATAAAAAAGCCTTCAATTTCTGATATTTTACCTTTTCATTTAGGCTTCCAGATTGAAGCCCCGCCCTTAGGGCAGGAACTGTTGCTAGTCTTACTATAATTCACCAAATGTCCGTCTGTCTGTCCGTTCGAAGGTACCGCAAAAACGGCTGAACCGATCGCAACGATATTTTGGGTGGGTAATCCTCGGACCCCCTGGAGTAAAATAGGCTATATTGTTTCTCTAATTTTTCCAAGTTTTCCAATTTTCCAGTTTTTCCAAACACGATGGAATAATATGTACCGATATGAACAGTGATGTGGCTTTTGTTGAAATTCTACAGATGGAATTAAAATTTTGGACCCAGATGGAATTAAAGGAAGATGGAAAAGATATATGGAAATGCTGTTGAATACAGAGAATGAATGGGATGGCAACATAGAGAGTAACCCAGTTTTAGGACCGGCAGAGAAGATAACCGAGAAGGAAGTTGAGGAAGCGATAAAAGTAATGAAGAGTAGAACAGCGGGAGGGCCGACGGGAGTTGTGGGAGATATGTTGAAGGCAGCAGGAAGTTGGGGTGTGAAGAGAATGACAGATCTGTAATCTGGCGGTGAAAGAAGGCTGCATTCCAGTGGATTGGGAACTGAGTAACCTCGTCCCTCTATACAAGGGGAAAGGTGACCCTCTAGACTCTAGAGTGTGGCTCGTACCGAGCGATAAGGTTATTGGAGCATGGAATGAAGGTATTGGAAAGGGTGTTGGAGAGGAGGATAAGGAAGAAAGTGAAGATCGACGAAATGCAGTTTGAATTTATGCCAGGAAGAGGAACGACAGACGCGCTTTTTATTGTGAGGCAGATGCAGGAGAAGTACATGGAGAAGAGGAAGAAGTTGTTTCTTGGGTTTGTTGATCTGGAGAAAGCATTCGATAGGGTTCCACGCAAAGTATTGACATCGGCAATGAGGAAGTTAGGAGTGGAGGAATGGTTGATCAGAGTAGTGATGGCAATGTACAAAAGAGCGCGCACAGCTATAAGGACGAAGGACGGGAACAGTGGTGAGTTTGAGGTGAAGGTGGGAGTGCATCAGGGGTCGGTACTAAGTCCACTACTATTTGTAACTGTGATGGAGGTGCTGGCTCAGAACGTAAAGGAGGGTTTACCATGGGAGTTGTTGTATGCAGATGATCTGGTGTTGATTGCGGAAAGTATGGATGGACTGAAGGAAAAGATGAACAAGTGGAAGGAATGTATGGAGACAAAAGGTCTGAAGGTGAATATCGGAAAGACGAAGGTGATGGCAAGTGGTAAAGCATGTGGGGAGGTGGAAAGAACTGGGAAGTGGCCCTGTGCTGTGTGCAGGAAGGGTGTCGGAGTGAACTCCATTCAATGTACAATGTGCGCTGAGTGGGTTCATCAAAAATGTAGTGGTCTGAGAGGGTCATTAACCAGTGTGGCAGCTACATTCAAATGTAAGGTGTGCACAGAGGGAGCTGCAGATGGAGGAAATGTTGAGTTGGATCTTGGAGACGGCGTGAAGCTGGAAGGTGTGAAAACATTTTGCTACCTCAGAGACATGCTGAATGGAGAAGTTGGATCAGACTCGGCAACGGTTGCTCGAGTGAGATGTGCATGGAAGAAGTTTCGGGAACTGAGTGGCGTGCTGATGGTGAGGGGAGTGTCGTTGAAGCTGAAGGGAAAGGTGTATGCTGCATGTGTGAGAAGTGTTATGATTTATGGGAGCGAGACATGGGTAATGAACGTAGAGCAGCAACGAAGGTTGGAAAGGGTGGAAATGCGAATGGTTCGACGGATGTGCGGAGTATCGTTGAGAGAGAGGAAGACAAATGATGAATTGCGAAAGATGATGGGAATAGAGCCTGTGATTGATGCTGTGAAGAGGAACAGGTTGAGATGGCTTGGTCATGTGTTGAGGAAGGATGAAAGTGACTGGTTGAGAAGAGTGATGGAAATGAATGTAGAAGGAAGCAGAGGACGGGGAAGACCGAGAAAGACTTGGCTAAAGATGGTGGAAGAAGAAATGCGGGCAAGGGGGTTAACAAGGAGAGATGCAGAAAATAGGGCAAAATGGAGAAGATTGTCATGGGGACCGCAAGGCTAACCCCCGCTCTAGCAGGGAAAATGGCCTTTAAAATGCATGTTGTTGTTGTTGTTGTATTGGGATGGCCGCGCAGGTAAGGTTGTGTCTTGTGGCATCCACCGGGGGACGCGGTCTGTAGACCGGGGTTGTACAAATATTTTATAGAGTTTTGGAAATTTGTAAGTTTGGTAAGTTTTGTGGTTAAGTTAGATTTTGATGTGTTGTTTGTTTCCTCCCACCGCAGGAACGAATCGAAATGATTGTAAATATGTGCCTGCATGATTGTTAAGGGGATTAGCATGTTAAGAAGTATAGGTAGGAAGTCCGACTCACCTCCCACAGCCCTCCTGATTTATTTAATAGGTTAATTAAGTGTGTGACAGTAAGCGTTAAGACTGGAATTGTCGCGCCTGCAGTGAACCTAGCAGGAGCTACGGTTCCAGGTGGGGGGCTGTGTTATGTCTGGGGGTCGAGAAATATCTAGAGCCAGATAGATCTGTGTAGGTAGGTATCCGACTGTCGTGATAGGGAATCTACCTGTAATAAGTTCTGCGTGTTTAGTCGGTTTGTCGGTGAAGAAGTATACCTGTGGATATACCAGGATGTTCGAGTGTTAGATAGAGTAGGGATTAAGAATAAGCCAGCTAAAGCCAGCTACCCCTCCGCTAGGCCTCGAGTAACACGCTACATGCTATGACCACGCTCCAGGCCTGTGGAGGGCACTGATTAGGTGGCGCGCCGAGGCTGACGTCACCGCAGCAAGGTTATAAGAGGGCGCGCCGAACTCTATGCGCACTGCGCAGTCCTAGTCCTAGCCTGAGTTCACTGGCTTGCTTCTGGGAGTTCTCTTGAGTTGAGTGGAGTTCGCTTGCTTCCTGCACGTTCCTTTATCTCTCTGGCACGTCCAACCCTTGGGAGAGCTGACTGGGACTTGGCAGACCGATCGTGTGTGGAGATCGACCTCGTGTGGAGTCACTAGCCTGCGTTGGACGCGTGGTGCTTGGAGCGAGGCCTGGTGGTGCTTGGAGCGAGGACTGGTGATGCTTGGGGCGAGGCGGGGTGGTGCTCGGAGGCGGTCGGAGAGGGCCGCGTGGGACGTCGACTGAGCCAAAGACAAGACGAGGGACAGATAAGGCCGCACCCACGGAACATTCACAATTACATAACGGACGTTTTTCTTTTGTTAATCCATTCCTGTGTCTCGTTTCTGTTGTTGAGTCCGGTGTGTGGGATCCCAACGTAGGATTTACATGATTTGATTACCGTCGCGTTTCATTGTTATCGGGTGCCGGGAATAAATCTTTATTTTTGTACATTTGAAATCTTGTGTGTCGAGTACATTAATTCCCCGCAGGATCGAAGCCGCGGTCGGCGCGCCCCAGGTAAGCGCTTTTTCTGCAGCTTTCCACTTCCCTTCCTCCTCCCGCGTTTCATAAGTAGAATTCGCGTTTGGTCGTCGCCTCCATTAAAGCTGTTCTGGTCTTCCGCGGTCCCTGGTGTTAACCAAAGGGTCTGCACGACAGCATTGTCCTTGCTTTGCCATGTTTGCGCTATTAACGAGTGCCAAGTTTTAAATTGTCATAACTTTGTCAGTTTATGTCCTAGAATGATAGTTGTGGTATTGAATGGTAGCGCGTGGGTCACAATGTAGTTTACAATATGATTTGAACTTATAAAGTCTCACAGATATACCTCAAACAAACTTAATGTCGAAATTTGATTTTTTTTTTTGACGCGCCGGATATCTATAAGGGGTGTGTGTATATGTACCCCAATAACTCATATTACATATGTCTGAAACTTACTTATGAGGGTTTGAAACGAACTGACACAAGCTCAGCTTTCATTTGGTACGTTATATGTATGTATAGCTGCTGTAATGACCCCATAATTCACCAGAATGTGAAAATGTGCCAACGGATCACGACGCGAAGCGAAATTGGTCACGTTTTGAGAGTACCCCCATACATTGGCCCCAAATGACAAGTTCATCCCAACTTATGCAATGTTAACATTTGATTTCATGTTCAGGACACTCTGGGGCATCAGAAAAATATAGGGTCGGAGGTTTGTGGGGGGGGGGGGGGGGGGGGGGGGTGCACGGCCAGCTTCAGCAGCCCATGGCCTATAATGATGTGCATTCATATTCATAAAATAAAAAAATTCCCTTATGAATTACGAACCACTGGGAATCTATCCCCTTTTTATGCCTCCACCAACAAAGTCGCTGGAGGCATTATGTTTTCAGGTTGTCCATCCGTCCGTCCATGATAGGTTTTAGTTACCGCGATAACTTGAGAACGGCTGGAAGGATCTTCGTCAAACTTGATGCAGGTATGTATAATGAAGTAACGATGAAGTCATTCGATTTTGGGGTCAAGTGGTCAAAGGCCAAAGGCCCATGACCAAAGGTCATGTTGAGTAAAAATCCTGTTACCGGAATAACTTGTGAACCAGTCATGGGATTCTGACCAAATTTGGTACACTTATGGATAATGATGTAAAGAAGAACCGTTTAGATTTTGCCGTGAAGAGGTCAAAGGTAAACGTCTGCAATCGGTCTATAACTTCAGTATGCCTGAAGTGATCCAATTCAAACTTTCTACAGGGACATATAATGATGTAAAGATTAACTGATTATATTTTAGGGTCAAGAGGTCAATGGTCAAAGTCTGAAATAGGTCTATAACTTGAGAACGACTGAAGTGATCGAATTCAAACTTGCTACAGGTATGTATAATGATGTAAAGATTAACTGATTATATTTTGGGGTCAAGAGGTCAAAGGTCAAAGTCTGTAATATGTCTATAACTTGAGAACGACTGAAGTGATCTAATTCAAACTTGCTACAGGTATGTATAATGATGTAAAGATTAACTGATTATATTTTGGGGTCAAGAGGTCAAAGGTCAAAGTCTGTAATAGGTCTATAACTTGAGAATGACTGAAGTGATCGAATTCAAACTTTCTACAGGTATGTATAATGATGTAAAGATTAACCGATTAGATTTTGGTGTCCCGAGGCCAAAGTTCAGAGGTCACATCTGATAACTTGAGAACAACTGAATGGATTTAAATCAAACTTGGTACAATTATTATAATGATGTATTAATGTGGGCAGAGACATATCGGTCAACACCGTGATGTCCAAGAGTGTCTTGTCTAGTTTCCCATTGGAACAATGCCCCGACATTTGTGGATTCACCATTTGTGGTATGTTTCAGGAACGTATCCCTCGCAAATGTCGAGGTTCCACAGTATTTACATGTGTGCATGAAGGTGGATACTTTGAGACCTGGGAAGGCTCCGTTCCAACTATTGAAACCCGCATATGGGGATAACAACTAACGGCGCACGCACACACGCACACACACACACACACACACACACACACACACACACACACACACACACACACACACACACACACACACACACACACACACATTCTATGGAGCCATCCTCCTCACATGACTCCTTGGCTTTAAATCTGACAAGCTCCAGGAAATAACCTCTGTGGGTGTTCTCTCCATTCTCTTCCTCACTCGAACCAAACAAATTGCAAAGAACAAACCTTTTTGATCCTCTGTCCGGGCGATCGCTGCAAAACTTCATTCTTTAATATTCAGCCTGATGTTAATCAATCGATAGTCCGCACTGCATGCCGCTCTACGGTGACAGTGCCATCCAGTCTCCAGGCATCTCCTGCAGTCCTTCTGACAGACAATAGCAAAGTCAATGCAATGACACAATGAAACGACACATCTCACACACACACATCTCACACACACACATCACTCACTCACACATCACTCACTCACACACAACACACACACACAAACACACAACACACAACACACAACACACAACACACAACACACACACACACATCACTCACTCACACATCACTCACTCACACACAACACAAACACACAACACACAACACACAACACACAACACACAACACACACACACACACACACACACACACACACACACACACACACACCAACCATTTATCTTCTATTGAGGTATTATACTTACCTGATTCTTGGCTTTAAAGTTGCCAAACTCCTGGAAATTACCTCTCTGGGTGTTCTTTCCATTCTCTTCCTTCCTCAGACCATAAAGATTGTAAAAAACAAACCTTTTTGATCTTCTGCCTGGGCATTCAATGCAGAACTTTATTATTGTCAAACTCAACCTGATGTTAATCAATCGATGGTCCGCACTGCATTCCGCTATATGCTGGCAATGCCATCCAGCCTCCAGGTAACTCCTGCACTCCTGACAAACAATGGCAAAGTCAATGCAATGACACAATGACATAATGCGTCACACACATACACACACCGACCATTTCTCATTTATTGAGCTATCCTCCATACACGACTCCTTGGCTTGAAAGCTGAAAAGCTCCAGGAAATAACCTCTGTGGGTGTTCTCTCCATTCTCTTCCTTACTCGGACACCGCACTATGACACAGCACAATGACACAACACAACAACCCCACACTATGACACCCCACACACATCTCGTTTTTTCATTTCTGTTCCTCACAATTCTATCTCTCTCTTATACACACACACACACACACACACACACACACACACACACACACACACACACACACACACACACATACACATATACACATACATACACACACACACTACATACACAGACACACACACACATACGTACACACACATACATACATACACACACACACACACATACTGCGGACACACATACACACACTGCGGACACACATACACACACACACACACCCAATACACTGACCACATATCTTCTATGGAGCCATCCTCCTTACATGCCTCCTTGGCTTTAAATCTGAAAAGCTCCAGGAAATAACCTCTGTGGGTGTTCTCTCCATTCTCTTCCTCACTCGGACCAAACAAATTGGAAAGAACAAACCTTGGTGATCCTCTGTCCGGGCGATCGCTGCAAAACTTCATTCTTTAATATTCAGCCTGATGTTAATCAATCGATGGTTCACACTGCATGCCGCTCTACGGTGACAGTGCCATCCAGTCTCCAGGCATCTCCTGCAGTCCTTCTGACAGACAATAGCAAAGTCAATGCAACGAAACGAAACGACACGAAACGACACGAAACGACACGAAACGACACGACACGACACGACACAGGTTACACAGCCATTGTGTTTGGGGGAAGTGATGTGACATCTTTATAGGATTTCTTTCCTCTCCAAACACACCAGGGCAATCATGAAGACATTTTCTCCTCCACATGCCAATCCACAGGTTTTGTCCATTTCCCTATCCCATAAATGCGGAGTGACAACCAAGGAAGCAGCACGTACCTTTTAAAAAGTCTTCTCTACGACTCATATCAGGGTCAGAATTGAAATATCCAACCTCCATCGAAATTACAAATTTCTCACTTTTCCTGAAAAAAATTTTCACTGAAATATCAGGCCATTTTTTGGTTTGTTCCGCACAAACTCAGAGCAGTCGCTCGCATACAAATGTCTCCGGGTCTGTATTGAAATACAAAAAGCATTAATTGTGTCACTAACTGCAACAGGAAAAAATAAACCTTTGAAGTTGACAAAACAGTAAATGCTGAGCAGTAAAAACTTGTCCACAAAACAAATACAATTTATATTTCTATTTAAAAATGCGGAAAATAATGAAATGTCTCACCTCAATAAATTTATGTTGGAAGTGGTAAAATTTCCCCCTCACCCGATTTATCGTGAATAAGGACAGAGAACAGTTCTTGCTTTCCTTATCACATTCTTCTGTATCCATTTTGCTCCACTGTCGTACATTTTTGCAAAATATTGGCAGGTGCTATTTAAAGAGGTGCTCAGTGGTGAACTTCCCAATGTTTCTTCAGACTTCGCTTCCATGGCGTTGTTGTCATTGGGACTTTCATTGCTGCACCACATTGACATGACACAAAATGGAACTCTCTTAGGAGACCAAATAGCACATCTAGATCATCAAAAGCAGTTATCATACTAAAATACGCCATTTGTGTTTGTCTGATGAATTTTTGACGCCAATACATTCTGTCGTTACTTGTCCAATCTCAACCAAACTTGACAGGATGACGAAGGGTTACACAATGAAGGTTGTAGCGCATTCATTCCCCCCCCCCCTCCCCAAGGGGGTTTTCTCCCCCGAGCGGGTTTTCCCCACCATTGCAGTCAATGGGGTTGCACGTTCAGGTGTATATAAATGTTAAATTAGGTTTATCGTCGCGTTTGTCCAAAGAAGCTTTATCGTGGCGTTTTTCCAAAGACGCTATTAATAACAAAATTAATGATAATCACATATTATTAATGTTATGACAAAACAAAATTGATACTAATAAAGTCGCACTTCCCCAAGGCGTTTTTACTGCAGTGATGACGTGTATAAACAGCTTATCTTACAATAATTCACCAAATGTCCATCTGTCTGTTCGAAGGTACCGTAAAAACTGCTGAACCGATCGCAAATATATTTTGGGTGGGTATTCCTGGGACCCCTGGGAGTAAAATAGGCTATTTAGTTTTCCCAATTTCAGCTTTGGTCTCCAGCATTCTCAGGTTTGGTCTCCCGCATAACATTCGCGTTCGCATAACGTTCACTGTGACGACGTTCTCATTGTGACGATCTTACTATAACTCACCAAATGTCCGTCTGTCTGTCTGTTCGAAGGTACCGTAAAAACTGCTGAACTGATCGCAAAGATATTTTGGGTGGGTAATCCTGGGATCTCCAGGAGTAAAATAGGCTATTTAGTTTTCCCAATTTCAGCTTTGGTCTCCAGCATTCTCAGGTTTGGACTCCCGCATAACATTCGCGTTCGCATAACGTTCATTGTGACGATGTTTTCATTGTGACGATGTTGTGACGATGGATGTGTTCACGTTGGTGTTTGACGTGACGGTGTGAACGTAATTTCGTAATGTTTTTCGTTTCGTAATCCTTTAATGAACGTTTAATGTTTAATGAACGTTTCATGTTTAATGAACGTTTAATGCCCTTCGATGTCCGGGGCCGCACACGCGGTACACTGGACGGGCCAGCGTGTACCTTGCCCTTCGCCGTCAGGCTCCGGTAAACCGCTGAGCCCCATCCGTGATGGGGACTGGGGCTTGAGACAGTGTCCCACGAACGAGGAATTCCCAGTAAGTGCAAGTCATCAGCTCGCGTTGATCAAGTCCCTGCCCTTTGTACACACCGCCCGTCACTACAACCGATCGGACGGTTTGGTGAGATCCTCGATCTCGGCTCGTGCCGGTGCACCGAAAAGATGAGCGAGCTTGACTGTCTAGAGGAAGTAAAAGTCGTAACAAGGTTTCCGCAGGTGAACCTGCGGAAGGATCATTATCGGGACAACATGAGAGCGAGCGAGACGCGAGACATATGTGGTACGTTGTCGTCCATGTGCTGTTTAGATTTTGATGATTTGCGTGTGATATGATTCAACGGATGTTTATATGAATCGTTTAAAATAAAAAAGCCTTCAATTTCTGATATTTTACCTTTTCATTTAGGCTTCCAGATTGAAGCCCCGCCCTTAGGGCGTGTACTGTTGCTAGTCTTACTATAATTCACCAAATGTCCGTCTGTCTGTCCGTTCGAAGGTACCGCAAAAACGGCTGAACCGATCGCAACGATATTTTGGGTGGGTAATCCTCGGACCCCCTGGAGTAAAATAAGCTATATTGTTTCTCTAATTTTTCCAAGTTTTCCAATTTTCCAGTTTTTCCAAACACGATGGAATAATATGTACCGATATGAACAGTGATGTGGCTTTTGTTGAAATTCTACAGATGGAATTAAAATTTTGGACCCAGATGGAATTAAAGGAAGATGGAAAAGCTATATGGAAATGCTGTTGAAACAGAGAATGAATGGGATGGCAACATAGAGAGTAACCCAGTTTTAGGACCGGCAGAGAAGATAACCGAGAAGGAAGTTGAGGAAGCGATAAAAGTAATGAAGAGTAGAAAAGCGGGAGGGCCGACGGGAGTTGTGGGAGATATGTTGAAGGCAGCAGGAAGTTGGGGTGTGAAGAGAATGACAGATCTGTAATCTGGCAGTGAAAGAAGGCCGCATTCCAGTGGTTGGGAACTGAGTAACCTCGTCCCTCTATACAAGGGGAAAGGTGACCCTCTAGAGTGTGGCTCGTACCGAGCGATAAGGTTATTGGAGCATGGAATGAAGGTATTGGAAAGGGTGTTGGAGAGGAGGATAAGGAAGAAAGTGAAGATCGACGAAATGCAGTTTGAATTTATGCCAGGAAGAGGAACGACAGACGCGCATTTTATTGTGAGGCAGATGCAGGAGAAGTACATGGAGAAGAGGAAGAAGTTGTTTCTTGGGTTTGTTGATCTGGAGAAAGCATTCGATAGGGTTCCACGCAAAGTATTGACATCGGCAATGAGGAAGTTAGGAGTGGAGGAATGGTTGATCAGAGTAGTGATGGCAATGTACAAAAGAGCGCGCACAGCTATAAGGACGAAGGACGGGAACAGTGGTGAGTTTGAGGTGAAGGTGGGAGTGCATCAGGGGTCGGTACTAAGTCCACTACTATTTGTAGCTGTGATGGAGGTGCTGGCTCAGAACGTAAAGGAGGGTTTACCATGGGAGTTGTTGTATGCAGATGATCTGGTGTTGATTGCGGAAAGTATGGATGGACTGAAGGAAAAGATGAACAAGTGGAAGGAATGTATGGAGACAAAAGGTCTGAAGGTGAATATCGGAAAGACGAAGGTGATGGCAAGTGGTAAAGCATGTGGGGAGGTGGAAAGAACTGGGAAGTGGCCCTGTGCTGTGTGCAGGAAGGGTGTCGGAGTGAACTCCATTCAATGTACAATGTGCGCTGAGTGGGTTCATCAAAAATGTAGTGGTCTGAGAGGGTCATTAACCAGTGTGGCAGCTACATTCAAATGCAAGGTGTGCACAGAGGGAGCTGCAGATGGAGGAAATGTTGAGTTGTATCTTGGAGACGGCGTGAGGCTGGAAGGTGTGAAAACATTTTGCTACCTCGGAGACATGCTGAATGGAGAAGTTGGATCAGACTCGGCAACGGTTGCTCGAGTGAGATGTGCATGGAAGAAGTTTCGGGAACTGAGTGGCGTGCTGATGGTGAGGGGAGTGTCGTTGAAGCTGAAGGGAAAGGTGTATGCTGCATGTGTGAGAAGTGTTATGATTTATGGGAGCGAGACATGGGTAATGAACGTAGAGCAGCAACGAAGGTTGGAAAGGGTGGAAATGCGAATGGTTCGACGGATGTGCGGAGTATCGTTGAGAGAGAGGAAGACAAATGATGAATTGCGAAAGATGATGGGAATAGAGCCTGTGATTGATGCTGTGAAGAGGAACAGGTTGAGATGGTTTGGTCATGTGTTGAGCAATGATGAAAGTGACTGGTTGAGAAGAGTGATGGAAATGAATGTGGAAGGAAGTAGAGGACGGGGAAGACCGAGAAAGACTTGGCTAAAGATGGTGGAAGAAGAAATGCGGGCAAGGGGGTTAACAAGGAGAGATGCAGAAAATAGGGCAAAATGGAGAAGATTGTCATGGGGACCGCAAGGCTAACCCCCGCTCTAGCAGGGAAAATGGCTTTAAAATGCATGTTGTTGTGTTGCTGTCTCTACTATCAGCATATAAATGTGATTGTGCCCTCCTTCCCGTTACAGTGAGCAGAGTGAATGTCCAGATGACCGAGTATAACTTCGTTTTATCATGGGTGTTTTATAATGAACTGTGTTACACTCCATTAATAATCAGGAAAATATAACTTTTTTTTTCGGTAAATAAATGTATCGTTCGTTCGTTCGTGTGGTTGCCAACTTCAATCAAGATTGGTGCTTTAATGTATGATAAATAGTGGCAATCACTATATTGTTCGTTTAGATTCAAGAAAAAAGAAACAAATAATAAAAATCAACTATAAATGGCCACTCGTTCTAAAACACCATAGCGTTAGTGTGCGCATCCGTGTACTTGTTGCCCCCCAAAAACATGGCGGCCGGGTCTCCATGGTGGCACGGCGGGGTTCTATACGTGGCATAGTGAGTGCAGCCTCTAATCTATAATATAACTCCATGGGGAGCAACAGCTTCCATAGGAAGTAAAAAATATTATACACCGCAAACACGTATGCTTAGCTTTTTAAACAGTCGCTCATGCTCTTAATAAACATAAAATGAAGAAATTTGGAGGAATCTCGACATCCGTGAAGTTAAGTTTACTTGCAGAACTGAGCGAAGATCTACTGCACTCTATATACCCCACAAATGTTGGGTTAATAACATGGCCCTTTCTGCCGCTGCTATGGCATTTTTCGAAGCGAACTTTTGAAACTCGCTCCTGCTGTTTCACACGAAATTGAAAGGGAGAAGCTCGGGTTGTGCTCCTTTACCAAGCAGCTAGCTAGCGCTTGCCAAGCCAGCCGTTCCTTAACGGTTTTGAATGGAGTGCTTGCTCGAATGCTTAAACCACTTGGCGATCACTTCACAAGAAACTTGGTAAATGAACACACCCAATGTTCTTGAGACCCGACCATAGATCGACTGTAATCTATATACTCCAAAGAGGAATGACCCTTCCTGCCCCTACCGGAGTCTGCGGGTGTACTAGTTCCATGAAATGCTTCAATCATTAAACTTAAATTTCATTCCGCATGTCGAGTATCTCCTCCAGGCTCCTTCCCAAACAGGAATCGATACTTTTCAGTCAATTATAACATCAACAAAAGTGTAAAACAAGTACACATACATTCAAAGTACACCGCCCCCATGCCAAATAATTAAATATCCTCCAGCGCGGCATAGCCGGCGCGCCTCCGGCGCCCGGCAATACCGCAGTGCAGCTCATAGAGACTGGATTTGGAGAGAGAGAGGTGCGCAATAATTGATTGATTAATTGTATAATTAAAATAAACTAGCCGAAACCCGTGGAACATCCACGGAAGGGAGGATGTGGTGTATGGATAGAGTGTACCATTATGGATGGCATAGGGGATTTGCTTGTCTGAGTAAGAGTTAGGAAGACAGATGAGAATGAAGAGTGCGTATATGAACAACGATCGCCGACACCGGCACAAATGCATGCTCTGGATTGTCCACTCAGTGGACGGCTTGCTTTCGCCTTCGCCTGTCCAATCAGCGGACGGCTTGCTTCGCCTTCGCCCAGCAGACGCCAATACGATGGCGTCGTAAGATGGTGTCGTATCGGCAGTTATTCGGATGCTTTTGGGCCCCAACGTCAGCTAATTCAGATTTTTCGAGTATGGCTGAACGTGATAAACAAAGAGCGCGGTTCGTAGATCGTAAATCCATTAGTGCCGTGGGCATCGGGTCACTGGGTGCGGCGTAAAACGGATAACAAAGTCGAGTCCTTACGCTATTATTATATAGATTATTAATAAAGGCCTCAAGACCTATTCAACTTGAATTAAAAAACGCGACATTTCGGCTATTCAAGAACACATTTGTAACCTGTCAATCAAAAAGGAAAATGTTTTGTTGATCGTCTTCTCAACAAAACGTGTCGACAAAACCAAAGGAATATTCAGGATTTTCACAAAATCACGACAACTTGAAAGATACGCCAAAAACCTGAGGTGAATTCCGGTGATGCAGTCATCTTCTTCATCTGCTCCTCATTTTCTTCATGTGAAAATGAATCGATTTAAAATTCCATAGAACTGTGTCGTTTATGTATATTTTTATTTTATTACATTCACGTAGTTTCACATTCTTGACTTCGTGGAGCTTCAATCTTTTGTGGTTCAAAAAAATAAAATAAAGATGGATTCTTCTTCATCGCATCGCATCGCATTCTCTTCCTGTGAAACTGTTGCATAGAACTGTGTCGTTTATGTATATTTTTATTTTATTACATTCACGTAGTTTCACATTCTTGACTTCGTGGAGCTTCAATCTTTTGTGGTTCAAAAAAATAAAATAAAGATGGATTCTTCTTCATCACATCGCATCCTCTTCCTGTGAAACTGTTTCATAGAACTGTGTCGTTTATGTATATTTTTATTTTATTACATTCACGTAGTTTCACATTCTTGACTTCGTCGAGCTTCAATCTTTTGTGGTTCAAAAAAATAAAATAAAGATGGATTCTTCTTAATCGCATCGCATTCTCTTCCTGTGAAACTGTTTCTCCATTTAACGTTTCCAAAACAAAACTTCAAAAACTTCTTCACTTCGATTCGAAAAAACTTCAAACTTCAAAAAACGTTTCCAAAACATCACTCCATTTAACTTTATTAAAATGACGATAAAGACGTTTCCTTATATATCCGAATTTAAAATGTTCAAGGGAATAAAAAGACCATTTGGTTCACACCACCCATGATCACACCACTCGACTGTCCAATCAGCGGACGGCTCGCATCGCCTTCGCCCAGGAGACGCCAATACGATGGCGTCGTAAGATGGCGTCGTATCGGCCGTTAATCGGATGCTTTTGGGCCCCAAAGTCGACTAATTCAGATTTTTAGAGTGTGGCTGTACGTGATAAACAAAGAGCGCGGTTCGTAGATGGTAAATCCATTCGTGCCGTGGGCATCGGGTCACTGGGTGCGGCATAAAAGGGATAACAAAGTCGAGTCCTTACGGTATTATTATATAGACTCGCCGAAACCCGTGGAACTTCCACGGAAGGGGAGGATGTGGTGTATGGATAGAGTGTACCATTATGGATGGCATAGGGAATTTGCTTGTCCGAGTAAGAGTTAGGAAGAAAGATGAGAATGAAGAGTGCGTATATGAACAACGATCGCCGACACCGGCACAAATGCATGCTCTGGATTGTCCACTAAGTGGACGGCTTGCTGTCGCCTTCGACTGTCCAATCAGATGAGACAGCTGGCTTAACGTCCTCTGATGCGACGTCACACCTGCGAGGTATCAGGAGGCGGGAACCGAATCCAAAACAGAAGCTAAAATAAAGACCATCGGAGATCTCCTGCGGCAGCGTTTCTAACCGATGTGGTAAAGTACAGTACAGGACATTCTCATTGATCCGTTGATTAACTATAACTGACCTGCGCCGCCCTGCTGTAGCTTGACATGTTAGCAGGTACTCTGACCTTTTTCACAACTTAAAATGGCGTTTCATAAAATCCTGCTGTGACTCGACATGCGCCGCACCATAATCATTGGCTCATAAAACCCTACACTGCTACAGAGGTTTATACTACCACCGGAAGCCGGCACTTGGTTGTCCACAGAGGGAGGGAAGAAACACACCATGTGGAATGAAAAACAAAATGCTTTAAAATATTCAAGAAAGAAACATTTTTTTTCATTTAATATTCCGTAAGTATTTATTGTACGACTAACGATTGTCAAAATAAGAACCTGCTTTGGGCAATCGCACACTATACCGTCGAGGCCGCTTTTACAGAATAAGAAGGAAATAATTAAATTAATGCTTTCCTATTTACATCGTTGAGTCAATACGTCAAAAAAATCATTTTTTAAACCTGTAATCACTGGTTGTAGGGAATGCAGATTTGACGATCAGCTGATTTATGTGTGTGTGTGGGTGTGTATTTTAGACTTGGACAATATAAGAAGGAAAATTGCTTTGCAATACATGCCCATTTGCAAGTTTCAGATCAATATCAGTAAGCAGTAAGCACGGCCCATTATTTAATGACACCACTCGACTGTCCAATCAGCGGACGGCTCGCATCGCCTTCGCCCAGCAGACGCCAATACGATGGCATCGAAAGATGGCGTCGTATCGGCCGTTAATCGGATGCTTTTGGGCCCCAAAGTCGACTAATTGAGATTTTTCGAGTCTGGCTGTACGTGATAAACAAAGAGCGCGGTTCGTAGATCGTAAATCCATTAGTGCCGTGGGCATCGGGTCACTGGGTGCGGCGTAAAAGGGATAACAAAGTCGAGTCCTTACGGTATTATTATATAGATAAAAGATTATCACAAAATATTTTCTTAATCAATTGCCTAATAGCATAACTAAACCACTAGTGCTTCATCCGAAGATGTATCTTTTAGGAATTTAATTAAATAAGTCATTAAAAAATATATATTAATTAATTCATCAATAAATAATTAATCGATTAATCAATAAATAATTAATCGATTAAATGATTAATCAATAAATCAAAAATATCCTTGATAGCCACATCACTTGGTCACTGCCATGTCCAAATATTAGCTTCCCAGCTTAAAAGGTGCCTGAGATATTGGCCAAATGAGAAAGAAAATAAATAAATGATTGATAATGAAAATAAATAAATAATAATCATTAAAAAATTAAATTATTAATCAATTCGGTCACAGAACACATAAACCACCACCATTTCATCAGAATCTGTAACTGAAAAGATTTTTTATTTTAAATAATTAATAGAATAATTAAATAATTAATCGAGTAATTGATTAATTGATTAATCAATAAATCAAAAATATCCTTGATAGCCACATCACTTGGTCGCTTATGTCCAAATATTAGCTTCCGAGCTCAAAAGGTGCCTGAGATATTGGCCAAATGAGAAAGAAAATAAATAAATGATTAATAATGAAAATAAATAAATAAGAATCATTAAAAAATTAAATTATTAATCAATTCGGTCAGAGAACACATAAGCCACCACCATTTCATCAGGATCTGTAACTAAAAAAAAATAAAAAATTTTTAGTCATTAATTGAATAATTAAATAATTAATCGATTAATTGATTAATTAATAAATCAAAAATAGCCTTTGCAACCAAATCACCTGGTCATTGGCATGTCCAAATATCAGCTTCCTAACTCAAAAGGTGCCTGAGTTTTTTATATACAGAGTCGAGGCTCGTGAAAGAGCTAACATTTATCAAACAAACAAATCAAACAAACAAGTAAACAAAGTATATAAAAATGGGAGCGGTCGACAAGATGGGGAGAGAAGGGGAGGAAGCACACAAACACAACATTTGAGGGCAGGGACATCAGGAGATGTGTGGGAGGCAGAGGGCCTGGGGGGAGGCAGGATAGGTATAAAACGCAAGGACACCAAGGACTTCCAGGAAAGAAGACAAAAGTCACCTCAAAAAAGTGGATTTGGGGTGAAATTAGCAGGGGTAGAAAAGATCAAGGTTTTGGATTGGGGAAGATAAGAGATGGTGGTGAACAGCCGTTTTAAAGACCTGGAGGGAGGAGTGGGATTGAAGAGAGTGAGGGAGTTTGTTCCAGAGGCGGGTGAAAAGAGGAATGAAGGAGTGAAGGTGAGCAGAGAGTCTTGATTTTGGCAGTTTAACCATAAGAGGGTTGCAGGCAGATCTTGTGCGACCTGCAGGAATATTTGGGGGACAGAGCCCAGAGAGAGCTGGGGGAGCAAGGCCGGAGAGGAGTCGGTAGAAGACGGAAAGACCACCAACCTGCCTGCGGTGAGTAAGTGAAAGGTCCTTGGAGATAGCGTCATCGCGGGAGATTCCAATGATTCTGAACGCTTTGGTTTCAGCAGCGTGAAGACGAGCTAGGTGTGAGGCAGGAGCACCAGCCCAGAGGGGAGAGCAGTATTCCATTGAGCTGCGGATGAAAGCCTTGTATGTGGTGAGGAGCTCAGGTGTGCCAAGGAAGGACTTCGCACGACGGAGGATGCCCAGTCGGTGACTGGCTTTGGAGGCCAGCTTGGAAATGTGGTTTTCCCAGGAAAGATCATGGCAGATAGTGAGACCCAAAAGCTTGAGTGACAGAACTTCTTGGAGAGGATTATTCAGAAAGTAGATGGGAGGGTTGGCCAGTCGGTCTTTTCGGAGAGACATCGTAAGAGTGTGAGATTTGTCAGGATTGAAAGACATGTTCCACTTGTTTGCCCAGTCTGTGATTTTGTCCAGGTCTGCAGAGAGTGAGGAGGCTGCAGACTGCCGATCTGAGGGATGAGGAATGGAGCGGCAGAGAGTGGTCATCAGCAAAGAGATAGAGAGGATTTTCAAGAGAGTCAGAGAGATCATTGATGAAGACCAGAAAAAGCACAGGGCCCAGAACACTGCCTTGGGGAACTCCAGCCTGAACAGGAAGAGGAGATGAGAGAAACCCATTCAGGGCCACACGTTGACTACGACGAGAGAGGAAGTCCGCCAGCCATGCGTGGAGATTTCCATGGATACCAAAGGAGGAGAGTTTGGTGAGCAGACCGGGGTGCCAGACCATATCGAAGGCACGTGATATGTCGAGGGAGACAGCTCTAATTTCCTGTTTGGCATTGAGGACCTCCATCCATTGTTGAGACAGCAGAAGCAGCATGTCCAGAGTAGAGTGACCTGGTCTGAAACCAAATTGATGATCAGATATCAAGCCATTGGAGAAGAGGAAAGATTTCATATCCGAAGCAATGATGGATTCCATGACTTTGCTGATAATTGGCAGAAGGCTGATTGGTCTGTAGTTGCTTGGATCTGTTTTTGCACCTTTTTGTGCAAAGCTGTGATGTTGGCTGATTTCCAAGCAGATGGCAGTTGACCTTGAGCAAAAGAGAGGGTGAAGAGAACAGAGAGAGGGAGTGAAAGAGCGGAAGAACAGGATTTTAGGATCCGTGGGCTGATGCCGTCAGGTCCAGTTGCAGAATCAGATTCGAGGGTTGACAGAAACTTTTCCACCTTGTCAGGAGGAAAGGACACGGAGTCCAGGAGCAGCTGGGTACGACTGGGAACGGTGGGTACAGAGAGGGATGGGTTTGGGACACAAGATTTAGAGGCAAACACAGAGTTGAGGCATTCAGCTTTTTCACGTGCGGAGTCAGCTGTGTAGCCGTTTGAGGTAAGGGAGGGGATGGAGGGGGAACAAACACCAGAAACAGATTTGACCAGACGCCACCAGGATTTGGAAGAGGGAGACAGATAAGAGAGTTTGGCCTTGAGAATGGAGAGATATTGTTTCCTGGCTCTCCTGAGGGTGGACACACACTTGTTTTGGGCTTTGTGAAAGGAAATGAGATTTCCCTCCGTTGGATTTGCTTTCCAGGAGACGAAGGCAAGTTGTTTCTGGACAACAGCCTCACCACAAGATTCCGTGTACCATGGACGGGAGGAAGGGTATGACAACTGAAGACGAGATGGGATAAATCTGTGCATGAGAGCAATTTACTTTGGAAGAATTCCCAGGATGAGTTGATGTCAGAGGTGGTAGAGATGGGAGACCAGTCCAGATGATTGATGGCTGCTTGAAGACCGTGCCAGTTGGCCTGAGTGAAATGCCAGACTCGTCGACGCTGAGGAGGCTCCCTGAGAATGGTCAGAGAGATGTCCACTTTAACAAGCACATGATCAGATGAGCCGATTGGAGCAGAAGAAGAGCAGCAGACATTTTCAGGGAAGTTAGTCATAACCAAGTCCAGAAGAGAAGATGCTCCGTTGACTGAGATCCGGGTCGGGAAATTGACAGATTGTGTCAGTCCCAGTGAGTCGCAGAAGTCCTTTGCTGAGGAGCCATGGCTGGTGAGAGAGGTACCCACACCCAGCCAACTGGCATGGTGACAATTGAAATCACCACATATGAGGAAGAGAGAGTTAGGATGAGTAGACAGAAGTTGGTCCATATTATCAGACAGCGAGATGTAGATGGAGTCATCACTGTTTGGTGGACGGTACAACACACATATGAACAAGAGGTGGGAGCGAAGGGGAAGCCATAGCCAGAGATATTCCTGGGGGTGAGGTGGAGAGAGTGCAGTGCAGGGCGAGTGAGGAAGAGAGTTTTTGATAAAGATAGCAACCCCACCTCCAGGACGAGGCTCAGGTCTATCATACCGGAGGAGGGAGTAACCCGGGAGAGATACTAAGGAATCAGAGATATCATGAAGGAGGAAAGTTTCTGTTGAGCAGATCACGTCTGGTTTGACAGAAGCAACCTGTATGGAGAGATCAGTTGAGTTTGAACGAAGGCCACAGATGTTTGAGGTCCATACCGTTAATGAAGAGGAAGGGGGACCATCGGATACAGAACAGGGGGGAGGAGGGGTAGGGTAAGATGTGGAAGAGGTGGAAGAGGTAGGGAGAGCTGTTGAAGGTGTGTCAGAGATTTCATAATAGCTCGGAGAAAGGGAAGGATGGGGTGGACAAAAGGTTTGATGGTGATTGGGTGAGGCACAATGAGGTGTTATTTGAGGAGGGGGAGGCGCGAGGCAGAAGGTTGGGGGAGATGGAGGTGAGAGTTGGAAGAGGGAAGAAGTGGGGAGGACGCTTTGAGGAGGGGGAGTGAGAGGAGGGAAATTGAGAAGAAATGAGGGTGGGGAGATTTGAAGGGGAGGGGCGAGGGGGGAGTTTAGGAGGGAAGGGACAAGGGGAGGGATTTGAAAGGGATGGGATATGGGGGAGATTTGGAGGGGAGGGGTGAGGGGGGAGTCAAGGAGGGAAGGGGCGAGGAGGAGTCTTGGAGGGGAGGGGTGTGGGGGGAGTTTAGGAGAGAAGGGGAAAGGGGGGAGATTTGAAAGGGATGGGTGATGGGGAAGATTTGGAGGGGAGTGGCAAGGGGGAAGATTTGGAGGGGAGGGGTGATGGGGAAGATTTGGATGGGAGGGGTTATGGGGAAGATTTGGAGGGGAGGGGTGAGATTGGATTTTAGAAAGTGTACGATTAATGGGAAACAAACATTTATTGCAAAATGAGTTTCTTGTGACCTTCGAGTCAAAAATACGTTTAAGGACGCTGGAGGGAGGATGGAGTGCAGGAGAGTTTAGGGAATGTAGAAAAGAGGCACTGAAAGAGATGGAATTTTTTTTGGGGATCGATAGATTTGGTGAGCAAGTCGAAAGCAACCTTTTAAAGAAGAAGAAGAAAAAGGTGTTATAATATATGAAGGAAAACAGAACTTGAGGAGAAAGTGTAAACATTATATTTATTAGGTTAATAACAGTGAACGTTAACAGTGAACAGTAATAACTGTTATTACAGTAACAGTAATAACAGTGAACGTCGTTCGAAGAACGAACGAACGAATAAACGAATGAGAACAAAGAATAAAAACAGAGAAGGAAATGTTTTTTTTTTGTTTTTTTGAGTTGATTTCAAACAAGGAAGTAGGCCATGGGGTGAAAAGACTGGGAAAAGCAGAGAACGAAAGTTATTGGCGCACAAAAGACGGACCGCTGAGAGGAAAACAAAGCCTCAAGGTTGTACACTGTACAAGGCCTCAAAAGACACGGCACGATTTAACACGATTTTCTATACAGGTACGAAAGATTTGCACCGAAAATCTTCCTCGGGACACACGATACGTACAACACCATAAAATAAATATAGTTATAACGAAAATACAAATGGGAACAATTATTACTTAACTTCAATTTCGATGGAGAGTGTGGACAGCTGCGAATAAACGAAAACCTCGCCGGCAAGACCGGAAGCGGAAGCGGCAAGACCGGAAGCGGAGTTAATGGTCAGAAGAGAAAGGAAATTTGATTAATTAAATAAGTACTTAATTAATCGCTAATAATTAAATAACTCCTCAATTAATTGATTAATCAAAAAACAAAAAATACAGTTTTTGACAAAGCACTTGCTCACTATTGTGCCGAAATTTCATCTTCCGAGCTCAAAGAATGGCTGAGATATCGCCCGGACAACCAAGAAAATAAGAAAGAAAGAAAGAAAACAAACTACCAGAGTGAAAACTGAGTACTCCCTTTCAGCGTGCGTCACTGCCGAGCCCCCTTCGGTGCCCAGCAATGACGATTTGCAATGCCTGGAGATGGCATAGGAAAGGTGCGGTGTACAACATTGCAGTGGATGTTAGAGCTTACTTGACCCGTGTTGCCTTTGAAGGAGAATCATTGGTCATTGGTGAAGAGGAGATGAAAGTCCCCTTTTTGAAAATGTTGGCTTCCTTATTTTTCTGTCTGCAACATTGAAAAGGAAGGTGTTTAGTACATTTCAGGTCATGCAGTGAAAAGGGAAGGTGTGATACAGTGACAAGAAAGACATGGCGAAGTGTGCAGACTGTCTTTACGAGCTGTGACTCTCTTGCTGCATACACACGTTACAATTATGACTACACCTTGAAAATGAAGGTAAGTGAGTATCTCTCCAAAGGGAGGGCACTCTTCATAGGTGTGAATGTTATTCATTGGCCCTGCAGTTGTCAGGCACAAAACGACCAGACTCAGTGTTTTTATGGTTCGAGCTTCTGTTCTGAGTCTCCGAGGTCGACAGTTCAAAACCCGGGCCAAGTTTAGCAAAGACTTCAAAAATGGTGCATGTTGCTCCCTCACTTGTTGCTCAGCATTTATAAAGAATGCAGCATGGACAAAGAACCATCGGTTGACAAACATTGCACAGGATTGTAAAAACCTCGAAGAAGCAACGCTACAAAACCAAAAGGCAGTTTACTGGTACACCGTGACCCTTTTCAACTTGTGCCGTGGGTTCCGTACCATTCCAAAGTTATTGCTCGCAGATAGAACAGTCAAACTTAAAGTTGCTTCCGAAGAATGGTATATTACTTCATGATTCGGGGCCCTGTCTGTTCCGCACTAAGTTTCTCGTATTTTATCTCTGAGGTGTGCAGCTCCCTATGGCCTTAGATCATGTACGAAAACTAGAACAATGCGACTATGTCGCCAATATGCCTCCGCATAGTCCCACAGCGGGTAGATGCCATCACTCTGCATATGTATGGGTAGTGGAATAGGCTATTTAGTTTTCCCAATTTCAGCTTTGGTCTCCAGCATTCTCAGGTTTTGACTCCCGCATGACATTCGCGTTCGCATAACGTTCATTGTGACGATGTTGTGACGATCTATGTGTTCACGGTCGTGTTTGACATGACGGTGTGAACGTAATTTCGTAATGTTTTTCGTTTCGTAATCCTTTAATGAACATTTAATGTTTAATGAACGTTTAATGTTCAATGAACGTTTTATGTTTAATGAACGTTTCATGTTTAATGAACGTTTAATGCCCTTCGATGTCCAAGGCCGCACGCACGCTACACTGGACGGGCCAGCGTGTACCTTGCCCTTCGCCGTCAGGCTCCAGTAAACCGCTGAGCCCCATGCGTGATGGGGACTGGGGCTTGAGACAGTGTCCCACGAACGAGGAATTCCCAGTAAGCGTGGGTCATCAGCTCGCGTTGATTAAGTCCCTGCCTTTTGTACACACCGCCCGTCGCTACTACCGATTGGACGGTTTGGTGAGATCCTCGATCTCGGCTCGTGCCCCGAAAAGATGAGCGAACTTGACTGTCTAGGGGAAGTAAAAGTCGTAACAAGGTTTCCGTCGGTGAACCTGCGGAAGGATCATTATCGGGACAACATGAGAGTGAGCGAGACGCGAGACGTACGTGGTACGTGATCGTCCATGTACTGTTTAGCCATGTACTGTTTAGATTTTGATGATTTGTGTGTGATATGATTCAACGGATGTTTTTATGAATCGTTTAAAACAAAAAAGCCTTCAATTTCTGATATTTTACTTTTTCATTTGGGTTTCCCAATTGAAGCCCTGCCCGTAGGGCGGGTACTGTTGCTAGTCTTATTATAATTCACCAAATGTCCGTCTGTCTGTCCGTTCGAAGGTACCGCAAAAACGGCTGAACCGATCACAACGATATTTTGGGTGGGTAATCCTCGGACCCCCTGGAGTAAAATAAGCTATATTGTTTCTCTAATTTCTCTAATTTTTCCAAGTTTTCCAATTTTCCAGTTTTTCCAAACACGATGGAATAATATGTACCGATATGAACAGTGATGTGGCTTTTGTTGAAATTCTACAGATGGAATTAAAATTTTGGACCCAGATGGAATTAAAGGAAGATGGAAAAGATATATGGAAATGCTGTTCAATACAGAGAATGAATGGGATGGCAACATAGAGAGTAACCCAATTTTAGGACCGGCAGAGAAGATAACCGAGAAGGAAGTTGAGGAAGCGATAAAACCAATGAAGAGTAGAAAAGCGGGAGGGCCGACGGGAGTTGTGGGAGATATGTTGAAGGCAGCAGGAAGTTGGGGTGTGAAGAGAATGACAGAGATCTGTAATCTGGCGGTGAAAGAAGGCCGCATTCCAGTGGTTGGGAACTGAGTAACCTCGTCCCTCTATACAAGGGGAAAGGTGACCCTCTAGAGTGTGGCTCGTACCGAGCGATAAAGTTATTGGAGCATGGAATGAAGGTATTGGAAAGGGTGTGGGCATTGAGGAAGTTAGAAGTGGAGGAATGGTTGATCAGAGTCATGGCAATGTACAAAAGAGCGCGCACAGCTATAAGGACGAAGGACGGGAACAGTGGTGAGTTTGAGGTGAAGGTGGGAGTGCATCAGGGGTCGGTACTAAGTCCACTACTATTTGTAGCTGTGATGGAGGTGCTGGCTCAGAACGTAAAGGAGGGTTTACCATGGGAGTTGTTGTATGCAGATGATCTGGTGTTGATTGCGGAAAGTATGGATGGACTGAAGGAAAAGATGAACAAGTGGAAGGAATGTATGGAGACAAAAGGTCTGAAGGTGAATATCGGAAAGACGAAGGTGATGGCAAGTGGTAAAGCATGTGGGGAGGTGGAAATAACTGGGAAGTGGCCCTATGCTGTGTGCAGGAAGGGTGTCGGAGTGAACTCCATTCAATGTACAATGTGCGCTGAGTGGGTTCATCAAAAATGTAGTGGTCTGAGAGGGTCATTAACCAGTGTGGCAGCTACATTCAAATGTAATGTGTGCACAGAGGGAGCTGCAGATGGAGGAAATGTTGAGTTGGTTCTTGGAGACGGCGTGAAGCTGGAAGGTGTGAAAACATTTTGCTACCTCGGAGACATGCTGAATGGAGAAGGTGGATCAGACTCGGCAAAGGTTGCTAGAGTGAGATGTGCATGGAAGAAGTTTCGGGAACTGAGTGGCGTGCTGATGAGGAGGGGAGTGTCGTTGAAGCTGAAGGGAAAGGTGTATGCTGCATGTGTGAGAAGTATTATAATTTATGGGAGCGAGACATGGGTAATGAACGAAGAGCAGCAACGAAGGTTGGAAAGGGTGTAAATGCGAATGGTTCGATGGATGTGCGGAGTATCGTTGAGAGGAAGACAAATGATGAATTGCGAAAAATGATGGGAATAGAGCCTGTCATTGATGCTGTGAAGAGGAACAGGTTGAGATGGTTTGGTCATGTGTTGAGGAAGGATGAAAGTGACTGGTTGAGAAGAGTGATGTAAATGAATGTGGAAGGAAGTAGAGGACGGGGAAGACCGAGAAAGACTTGGCTAAAGATGGTGGAAGAAGAAATGCGGGCAAGGGGGTTAACAAGGAGAGATGCAGAAAATAGGGCAAAATGGAGAAGATTGTCATGGGGACCGCAAGGCTAACCCCCGCTCTAGCAGGGAAAATGGCCTTAAAATGCATGTTGTTGTGTTGTTGTCTCTACTATCAGCATATAAATGTGATTGTGCCCCCCTTCCCGTTACAGTGAGCAGAGTGAATGTCCAGATGACCGAGTATAACTTAGTTTTATCATGGGTGTTTTATAATGAACTGTTTTACACTCCATTAATAATCAGGAAAATATAACTTTTTTTTTTAGGTAAATAAATGTATCGTTCGTTCATTCGTGTGGTTGCCAACTTCAATCAAGATTGGTGCTTTAATGTATGATAAATAGTGGCAATCACTATATTGTTCGTTTAGATTCAAGAAAAAAGAAACAAATAATAAAAATCAACTATAAACGGCCACTCGTTCTAAGACACCATAGCGTTAGTGTGCGCATCCGTGTACTTGTTGCCCCCCAAAAACATGGCGGCCGGGTCTCCATGGTGGCACGGCGGGGTTCTGTACGCGGCATAGCAAGTGCAGCCTCTAATCTATAATATAACTCCATGGGGAGCAACAGCTTCCACAGGAAGTAAAAATATTATACACCGCAAACACGTATGCTTAGCTTTTTAAACAGTCGCTCATGCTCTTAATAAACATAAAATGAAGAAATTTGGAGGAATCTCAACATCCGTGAAGTAAGGTTTACTTGCAGAACTGAGCGAAGATCTACTGCACTCTATATACCCCACAAATGTTGGGTTAATAACATGGCCCTTTCTGCCGCTGCTATGGCATTTTTCGAAGCAAACTTTTGAAACTCGCTCCTGCTGTTTCACACGAAATTGAAAGGAAGAAGCTCGGGTTGTGCTCCTTTACCAAGCAGCTAGCTAGCGCTTGCCAAGCCAGCCGTTCCTTCACGGTTTTGAATGGAGTGCTTGCTTGAATGCTTAAACCACTTGGCGATCACTTCACAAGAAACTTGGTAAATGAACACACCCAATGTTCTTGAGACCCGACCATAGATCGACTGTAATCTATATACTCCAAAGAGGAATGACCCTTCCTGCCCCTACCGGAGTCTGCGGGTGTACTAGTTCCATGAAATGCTTCAATCATTAAACTTAAATTTCATTCCACATGTCTAGTATCTCCTCCCAGCTCCTTCCCAAACAGGTATCGATACTTTTCAGTCAATTATAACATCAACAAAAGTGTAAAACAAGTACACATACATTCAAAGTACACCGCCCCCATGCCAAATAATTAAATATCCTCCAGCGCGGCATTGCCGGCGCGCCTCCGGCGCCCGGCAATACCGCAGTGCAGCTCATAGAGACTGGATTTGGAGAGAGAGAGGTGCGCAATAATTGATTGATTAATTGTATAATTAAAATCAATAAAATATTATCACAAAATATTTTCTTAATCAATTGCCTAATAGCATAACGAAACCACTAGTGCTTCATCCGAAGATGTATCTTTTAGGAATTTAATTAAATAAGTCATTAAAAATATATCTTAATTAATTCATCAATAAATAATTAATCGATTAATCAATTAATAAGTAATCGATTAAATGATTAATCAATAAATCAAAAATATCCTTGATAGCCACATCACTTGGTCACTGTCATGTCCAAATATTAGCTTCTGAGCTCAAAAGGTGCCTGAGATATTGGCCAAATGAGAAAGAAAATAAATAAATGATTAATAATGAAAATAAATAAATAAGAATCATCAAAAAATTAAATTATTAATCAATTCGGTCAGAGAACACATAAGCCACCACCATTTCATCCGAATCTGTAACTAAAAAAAATTAAAAAATTTTAGTCATTAATTGAATAATTAAATAATTAATCGATTAATTGATTAATTAATAAATCAAAAATAGCCTTTGCAGCCAAATCACCTGGTCATTGGCATGTCCAAATATCAGCTTCCTAACTCAAAAGGTGCCTGAGTTAATGGTCAGAAGAGAAAGGAAATTTGATTAATTAAATAAGTACTTAATTAATCGCTAATAATTAAATAACTCCTCAATTAATTGATTAATCAAAAAACAAAAAATACAGTTTTTGACAAAGCACTTGCTCACTATTGTGCCGAAATTTCATCTTCCTAGCTCAAAGGATGGCTGAGATATCGCCCGGACAACCAAGAAAATAAGAAAGAAAGAAAGAAAACAAACAACCAGAGTGAAAACTGAGTACTCCCTTTCAGCGTGCGTCACTGCCGAGCCCCCTTCGGTGCCCAGCAATGACGATTTGCAATGCCTGGAGATGGCATAGGAAAGGTGCGGTGTACAACATTGCAGTGGATGTTAGAGCTTACTTGACCCGTGTTGCCTTTGAAGGAGAATCATTGGTCATTGGTGAAGAGGAGATGAAAGTCCCCTTTTTGAAAATGTTGGCTTCCTTATTTTTCTGTCTGCAACATTGAAAAGGAAGGTGTTTAGTACATTTCAGGTCATGCAGTGAAAAGGGAAGGTGTGATACAGTGACAAGAAAGACATGGCGAAGTGTGCAGACTGTCTTCACGAGCTGTGACTCTCTTACTACACGTTACAATTATGACTACACCTTGAAAATGAAGGTAAGTGAGTATCTCTCCAAAGGGAGGGCACTCTTCATAGGTGTGAATGTTATTCATTGGCCCTGCAGTTGTCAGGCACAAAACGACCAGACTCAGTGTTTTTATGGTTCGAGCTTCTGTTCTGAGTCTCGGAGGTCGACAGTTCAAAACCCGGGCCAAGTTTAGCAAAGACTTCAAAAATGGTGCATGTTGCTCCCTCACTTGTTGCTCAGCATTTATAAAGAATGCAGCATGGACAAAGAACCATCGGTTGACAAACATTGCACAGGATTGTAAAAACCTCGAAGAAGCAACGCTACAAAACCAAAAGGCAGTTTACTGGTACACCGTGGCCCTTTTCAACTTGTGCCGTGGGTTCCGTACCATTCCAAAGTTATTGCTCGCAGATAGAACAGTCAAACTTAAAGTTGCTTCCGAAGAATGGTATATTACTTCATGATTCGGGGCCCTGTCTGTTCCGCACTAAGTTTCTCGTATTTTATCTCTGAGGTGTGCAGCTCCCTATGGCCTTAGAGCATGTACGAAAACTAGAACAATGCGACTATGTCGCCAATATGCCTCCGCATAGTCCCACAGCGGGTAGATGCCATCACTCTGCATATGTATGGGTAGGGGAATAGGCTATTTAGTTTTCCCAATTTCAGCTTTGGTCTCCAGCATTCTCAGGTTTTGACTCCCGCATGACATTCGCGTTCGCATAACGTTCATTGTGACGATGTTGTGACGATGTATGTGTTCACGGTCGTGTTTGACATGACGGTGTGAACGTAATTTCGTAATGTTTTTCGTTTCTTAATCCTTTAATGAACATTTAATGTTTAATGAACGTTTAATGTTCAATGTTCGTTTAATGTTTAATGAACGTTTTATGTTTAATGAACGTTTCATGTTTAATGAACGTTTAATGCCCTTCGATGTCCAAGGCCGCACGCACGCTACACTGGACGGGCCAGCGTGTACCTTGCCCTTCACCGTCAGGCTCGGGTAAACCGCTGAGCCCCATCCGTGATGGGGACTGGGGCTTGAGACAGTGTCCCACGAACGAGGAATTCCCAGTAAGCGTGGGTCATCAGCTCGCGTTGATTAAGTCCCTGCCTTTTGTACACACCGCCCGTCGCTACTACCGATCGGACGGTTTGGTGAGATCCTCGATCTCGGCTCGTGCCCGTGCACCGAAAAGATGAGCGAACTTGACTGTCTAGGGGAAGTAAAAGTCGTAACAAGGTTTCCGTCGGTGAACCTGCGGAAGGATCATTATCGGGACAACATGAGAGTGAGCGAGACGCGAGACGTACGTGGTACGTGATCGTCCATGCACCGTTTAGCCATGTACTGTTTAGATTTTGATGATTTGTGTGTGATATGATTCAACGGATGTTTTTATGAATCGTTTAAAACAAAAAAGCCTTCAATTTCTGATATTTTACTTTTTCATTTGGGTTTCCCAATTGAAGCCCCGCCCGTAGGGCGGGTACTGTTGCTAGTCTTATTATAATTCACCAAATGTCCGTCTGTCTGTCCGTTCGAAGGTACCGCAAAAACGGCTGAACCGATCACAACGATATTTTGGGTGGGTAATCCTCGGACCCCCTGGAGTAAAATAAGCTATATTGTTTCTCTAATTTCTCTAATTTTTCCAAGTTTTCCAATTTTCCAGTTTTTCCAAACACGATGGAATAATATGTACCGATATGAACAGTGATGTGGCTTTTGTTGAAATTCTACAGATGGAATTAAAATTTTGGACCCAGATGGAATTAAAGGAAGATGGAAAAGATATATGGAAATGCTGTTCAATACAGAGAATGAATGGGATGGCAACATAGAGAGTAACCCAATTTTAGGACCGGCAGAGAAGATAACCGAGAAGGAAGTTGAGGAAGCGATAAAACCAATGAAGAGTAGAAAAGCGGGAGGGCCGACGGGAGTTGTGGGAGATATGTTGAAGGCAGCAGGAAGTTGGGGTGTGAAGAGAATGACAGAGATCTGTAATCTGGCGGTGAAAGAAGGCCGCATTCCAGTGGTTGGGAACTGAGTAACCTCGTCCCTCTATACAAGGGGAAAGGTGACCCTCTAGAGTGTGGCTCGTACCGAGCGATAAAGTTATTGGAGCATGGAATGAAGGTATTGGAAAGGGTGTGGGCATTGAGGAAGTTAGAAGTGGAGGAATGGTTGATCAGAGTCATTATGGCAATGTACAAAAGAGCGCGCACAGCTATAAGGACGAAGGACGGGAACAGTGGTGAGTTTGAGGTGAAGGTGGGAGTGCATCAGGGGTCGGTACTAAGTCCACTACTATTTGTAGCTGTGATGGAGGTGCTGGCTCAGAACGTAAAGGAGGGTTTACCATGGGAGTTGTTGTATGCAGATGATCTGGTGTTGATTGCGGAAAGTATGGATGGACTGAAGGAAAAGATGAACAAGTGGAAGGAATGTATGGAGACAAAAGGTCTGAAGGTGAATATCGGAAAGACGAAGGTGATGGCAAGTGGTAAAGCATGTGGGGAGGTGGAAATAACTGGGAAGTGGCCCTATGCTGTGTGCAGGAAGGGTGTCGGAGTGAACTCCATTCAATGTACAATGTGCGCTGAGTGGGTTCATCAAAAATGTAGTGGTCTGAGAGGGTCATTAACCAGTGTGGCAGCTACATTCAAATGTAATGTGTGCACAGAGGGAGCTGCAGATGGAGGAAATGTTGAGTTGGTTCTTGGAGACGGCGTGAAGCTGGAAGGTGTGAAAACATTTTGCTACCTCGGAGACATGCTGAATGGAGAAGGTGGATCAGACTCGGCAAAGGTTGCTAGAGTGAGATGTGCATGGAAGAAGTTTCGGGAACTGAGTGGCGTGCTGATGAGGAGGGGAGTGTCGTTGAAGCTGAAGGGAAAGGTGTATGCTGCATGTGTGAGAAGTATTATAATTTATGGGAGCGAGACATGGGTAATGAACGAAGAGCAGCAACGAAGGTTGGAAAGGGTGTAAATGCGAATGGTTCGATGGATGTGCGGAGTATCGTTGAGAGGAAGACAAATGATGAATTGCGAAAAATGATGGGAATAGAGCCTGTCATTGATGCTGTGAAGAGGAACAGGTTGAGATGGTTTGGTCATGTGTTGAGGAAGGATGAAAGTGACTGGTTGAGAAGAGTGATGTAAATGAATGTGGAAGGAAGTAGAGGACGGGGAAGACCGAGAAAGACTTGGCTAAAGATGGTGGAAGAAGAAATGCGGGCAAGGGGGTTAACAAGGAGAGATGCAGAAAATAGGGCAAAATGGAGAAGATTGTCATGGGGACCGCAAGGCTAACCCCCGCTCTAGCAGGGAAAATGGCCTTAAAATGCATGTTGTTGTGTTGTTGTCTCTACTATCAGCATATAAATGTGATTGTGCCCCCCTTCCCGTTACAGTGAGCAGAGTGAATGTCCAGATGACCGAGTATAACTTAGTTTTATCATGGGTGTTTTATAATGAACTGTTTTACACTCCATTAATAATCAGGAAAATATAACTTTTTTTTTTAGGTAAATAAATGTATCGTTCGTTCATTCGTGTGGTTGCCAACTTCAATCAAGATTGGTGCTTTAATGTATGATAAATAGTGGCAATCACTATATTGTTCGTTTAGATTCAAGAAAAAAGAAACAAATAATAAAAATCAACTATAAACGGCCACTCGTTCTAAGACACCATAGCGTTAGTGTGCGCATCCGTGTACTTGTTGCCCCCCAAAAACATGGCGGCCGGGTCTCCATGGTGGCACGGCGGGGTTCTGTACGCGGCATAGCAAGTGCAGCCTCTAATCTATAATATAACTCCATGGGGAGCAACAGCTTCCACAGGAAGTAAAAATATTATACACCGCAAACACGTATGCTTAGCTTTTTAAACAGTCGCTCATGCTCTTAATAAACATAAAATGAAGAAATTTGGAGGAATCTCAACATCCGTGAAGTAAGGTTTACTTGCAGAACTGAGCGAAGATCTACTGCACTCTATATACCCCACAAATGTTGGGTTAATAACATGGCCCTTTCTGCCGCTGCTATGGCATTTTTCGAAGCAAACTTTTGAAACTCGCTCCTGCTGTTTCACACGAAATTGAAAGGAAGAAGCTCGGGTTGTGCTCCTTTACCAAGCAGCTAGCTAGCGCTTGCCAAGCCAGCCGTTCCTTCACGGTTTTGAATGGAGTGCTTGCTTGAATGCTTAAACCACTTGGCGATCACTTCACAAGAAACTTGGTAAATGAACACACCCAATGTTCTTGAGACCCGACCATAGATCGACTGTAATCTATATACTCCAAAGAGGAATGACCCTTCCTGCCCCTACCGGAGTCTGCGGGTGTACTAGTTCCATGAAATGCTTCAATCATTAAACTTAAATTTCATTCCACATGTCTAGTATCTCCTCCCAGCTCCTTCCCAAACAGGTATCGATACTTTTCAGTCAATTATAACATCAACAAAAGTGTAAAACAAGTACACATACATTCAAAGTACACCGCCCCCATGCCAAATAATTAAATATCCTCCAGCGCGGCATTGCCGGCGCGCCTCCGGCGCCCGGCAATACCGCAGTGCAGCTCATAGAGACTGGATTTGGAGAGAGAGAGGTGCGCAATAATTGATTGATTAATTGTATAATTAAAATCAATAAAATATTATCACAAAATATTTTCTTAATCAATTGCCTAATAGCATAACGAAACCACTAGTGCTTCATCCGAAGATGTATCTTTTAGGAATTTAATTAAATAAGTCATTAAAAATATATCTTAATTAATTCATCAATAAATAATTAATCGATTAATCAATTAATAAGTAATCGATTAAATGATTAATCAATAAATCAAAAATATCCTTGATAGCCACATCACTTGGTCACTGTCATGTCCAAATATTAGCTTCTGAGCTCAAAAGGTGCCTGAGATATTGGCCAAATGAGAAAGAAAATAAATAAATGATTAATAATGAAAATAAATAAATAAGAATCATCAAAAAATTAAATTATTAATCAATTCGGTCAGAGAACACATAAGCCACCACCATTTCATCCGAATCTGTAACTAAAAAAAATTAAAAAATTTTAGTCATTAATTGAATAATTAAATAATTAATCGATTAATTGATTAATTAATAAATCAAAAATAGCCTTTGCAGCCAAATCACCTGGTCATTGGCATGTCCAAATATCAGCTTCCTAACTCAAAAGGTGCCTGAGTTAATGGTCAGAAGAGAAAGGAAATTTGATTAATTAAATAAGTACTTAATTAATCGCTAATAATTAAATAACTCCTCAATTAATTGATTAATCAAAAAACAAAAAATACAGTTTTTGACAAAGCACTTGCTCACTATTGTGCCGAAATTTCATCTTCCTAGCTCAAAGGATGGCTGAGATATCGCCCGGACAACCAAGAAAATAAGAAAGAAAGAAAGAAAACAAACAACCAGAGTGAAAACTGAGTACTCCCTTTCAGCGTGCGTCACTGCCGAGCCCCCTTCGGTGCCCAGCAATGACGATTTGCAATGCCTGGAGATGGCATAGGAAAGGTGCGGTGTACAACATTGCAGTGGATGTTAGAGCTTACTTGACCCGTGTTGCCTTTGAAGGAGAATCATTGGTCATTGGTGAAGAGGAGATGAAAGTCCCCTTTTTGAAAATGTTGGCTTCCTTATTTTTCTGTCTGCAACATTGAAAAGGAAGGTGTTTAGTACATTTCAGGTCATGCAGTGAAAAGGGAAGGTGTGATACAGTGACAAGAAAGACATGGCGAAGTGTGCAGACTGTCTTCACGAGCTGTGACTCTCTTACTACACGTTACAATTATGACTACACCTTGAAAATGAAGGTAAGTGAGTATCTCTCCAAAGGGAGGGCACTCTTCATAGGTGTGAATGTTATTCATTGGCCCTGCAGTTGTCAGGCACAAAACGACCAGACTCAGTGTTTTTATGGTTCGAGCTTCTGTTCTGAGTCTCGGAGGTCGACAGTTCAAAACCCGGGCCAAGTTTAGCAAAGACTTCAAAAATGGTGCATGTTGCTCCCTCACTTGTTGCTCAGCATTTATAAAGAATGCAGCATGGACAAAGAACCATCGGTTGACAAACATTGCACAGGATTGTAAAAACCTCGAAGAAGCAACGCTACAAAACCAAAAGGCAGTTTACTGGTACACCGTGGCCCTTTTCAACTTGTGCCGTGGGTTCCGTACCATTCCAAAGTTATTGCTCGCAGATAGAACAGTCAAACTTAAAGTTGCTTCCGAAGAATGGTATATTACTTCATGATTCGGGGCCCTGTCTGTTCCGCACTAAGTTTCTCGTATTTTATCTCTGAGGTGTGCAGCTCCCTATGGCCTTAGAGCATGTACGAAAACTAGAACAATGCGACTATGTCGCCAATATGCCTCCGCATAGTCCCACAGCGGGTAGATGCCATCACTCTGCATATGTATGGGTAGGGGAATAGGCTATTTAGTTTTCCCAATTTCAGCTTTGGTCTCCAGCATTCTCAGGTTTTGACTCCCGCATGACATTCGCGTTCGCATAACGTTCATTGTGACGATGTTGTGACGATGTATGTGTTCACGGTCGTGTTTGACATGACGGTGTGAACGTAATTTCGTAATGTTTTTCGTTTCTTAATCCTTTAATGAACATTTAATGTTTAATGAACGTTTAATGTTCAATGTTCGTTTAATGTTTAATGAACGTTTTATGTTTAATGAACGTTTCATGTTTAATGAACGTTTAATGCCCTTCGATGTCCAAGGCCGCACGCACGCTACACTGGACGGGCCAGCGTGTACCTTGCCCTTCACCGTCAGGCTCGGGTAAACCGCTGAGCCCCATCCGTGATGGGGACTGGGGCTTGAGACAGTGTCCCACGAACGAGGAATTCCCAGTAAGCGTGGGTCATCAGCTCGCGTTGATTAAGTCCCTGCCTTTTGTACACACCGCCCGTCGCTACTACCGATCGGACGGTTTGGTGAGATCCTCGATCTCGGCTCGTGCCCGTGCACCGAAAAGATGAGCGAACTTGACTGTCTAGGGGAAGTAAAAGTCGTAACAAGGTTTCCGTCGGTGAACCTGCGGAAGGATCATTATCGGGACAACATGAGAGTGAGCGAGACGCGAGACGTACGTGGTACGTGATCGTCCATGCACCGTTTAGCCATGTACTGTTTAGATTTTGATGATTTGTGTGTGATATGATTCAACGGATGTTTTTATGAATCGTTTAAAACAAAAAAGCCTTCAATTTCTGATATTTTACTTTTTCATTTGGGTTTCCCAATTGAAGCCCCGCCCGTAGGGCGGGTACTGTTGCTAGTCTTATTATAATTCACCAAATGTCCGTCTGTCTGTCCGTTCGAAGGTACCGCAAAAACGGCTGAACCGATCACAACGATATTTTGGGTGGGTAATCCTCGGACCCCCTGGAGTAAAATAAGCTATATTGTTTCTCTAATTTCTCTAATTTTTCCAAGTTTTCCAATTTTCCAGTTTTTCCAAACACGATGGAATAATATGTACCGATATGAACAGTGATGTGGCTTTTGTTGAAATTCTACAGATGGAATTAAAATTTTGGACCCAGATGGAATTAAAGGAAGATGGAAAAGATATATGGAAATGCTGTTGAATACAGAGAATGAATGGGATGGCAACATAGAGAGTAACCCAATTTTAGGACCGGCAGAGAAGATAACCGAGAAGGAAGTTGAGGAAGCGATAAAACCAATGAAGAGTAGAAAAGCGGGAGGGCCGACGGGAGTTGTGGGAGATATGTTGAAGGCAGCAGGAAGTTGGGGTGTGAAGAGAATGACAGAGATCTGTAATCTGGCGGTGAAAGAAGGCCGCATTCCAGTGGTTGGGAACTGAGTAACCTCGTCCCTCTATACAAGGGGAAAGGTGACCCTCTAGAGTGTGGCTCGTACCGAGCGATAAAGTTATTGGAGCATGGAATGAAGGTATTGGAAAGGGTGTGGGCATTGAGGAAGTTAGAAGTGGAGGAATGGTTGATCAGAGTCATGATGGCAATGTACAAAAGAGCGCGCACAGCTATAAGGACGAAGGACGGGACCAGTGGTGAGTTTGAGGTGAAGGTGGGAGTGCATCAGGGGTCGGTACTAAGTCCACTACTATTTGTAGCTGTGATGGAGGTGCTGGCTCAGAACGTAAAGGAGGGTTTACCATGGGAGTTGTTGTATGCAGATGATCTGGTGTTGATTGCGGAAAGTATGGATGGACTGAAGGAAAAGATGAACAAGTGGAAGGAATGTATGGAGACAAAAGGTCTGAAGGTGAATATCGGAAAGACGAAGGTGATGGCAAGTGGTAAAGCATGTGGGGAGGTGGAAAGAACTGGGAAGTGGCCCTGTGCTGTGTGCAGGAAGGGTGTCGGAGTGAACTCCATTCAATGTACAATGTGCGCTGAGTGGGTTCATCAAAAATGTAGTGGTCTGAGAGGGTCATTAACCAGTGTGGCAGCTACATTCAAATGTAATGTGTGCACAGAGGGAGCTGCAGATGGAGGAAATGTTGAGTTGGTTCTTGGAGACGGCGTGAAGCTGGAAGGTGTGAAAACATTTTGCTACCTCGGAGACATGCTGAATGGAGAAGGTGGATCAGACTCGGCAAAGGTTGCTAGAGTGAGATGTGCATGGAAGAAGTTTCGGGAACTGAGTGGCGTGCTGATGAGGAGGGGAGTGTCGTTGAAGCTGAAGGGAAAGGTGTATGCTGCATGTGTGAGAAGTATTATAATTTATGGGAGCGAGACATGGGTAATGAACGAAGAGCAGCAACGAAGGTTGGAAAGGGTGTAAATGCGAATGGTTCGATGGATGTGCGGAGTATCGTTGAGAGGAAGACAAATGATGAATTGCGAAAAATGATGGGAATAGAGCCTGTCATTGATGCTGTGAAGAGGAACAGGTTGAGATGGTTTGGTCATGTGTTGAGGAAGGATGAAAGTGACTGGTTGAGAAGAGTGATGTAAATGAATGTGGAAGGAAGTAGAGGACGGGGAAGACCGAGAAAGACTTGGCTAAAGATGGTGGAAGAAGAAATGCGGGCAAGGGGGTTAACAAGGAGAGATGCAGAAAATAGGGCAAAATGGAGAAGATTGTCATGGGGACCGCAAGGCTAACCCCCGCTCTAGCAGGGAAAATGGCCTTAAAATGCATGTTGTTGTGTTGTTGTCTCTACTATCAGCATATAAATGTGATTGTGCCCCCCTTCCCGTTACAGTGAGCAGAGTGAATGTCCAGATGACCGAGTATAACTTAGTTTTATCATGGGTGTTTTATAATGAACTGTTTTACACTCCATTAATAATCAGGAAAATATAACTTTTTTTTTTAGGTAAATAAATGTATCGTTCGTTCATTCGTGTGGTTGCCAACTTCAATCAAGATTGGTGCTTTAATGTATGATAAATAGTGGCAATCACTATATTGTTCGTTGAGATTCAAGAAAAAAGAAACAAATAATAAAAATCAACTATAAACGGCCACTCGTTCTAAGACACCATAGCGTTAGTGTGCGCATCCGTGTACTTGTTGCCCCCCAAAAACATGGCGGCCGGGTCTCCATGGTGGCACGGCGGGGTTCTGTACGCGGCATAGCGAGTGCAGCCTCTAATCTATAATATAACTCCATGGGGAGCAACAGCTTCCACAGGAAGTAAAAATATTATACACCGCAAACACATATGCTTAGCTTTTTCAACAGTCGCTCATGCTCTTAATAAACATAAAATGAAGAAATTTGGAGGAATCTCAACATCCGTGAAGTAAGGTTTACTTGCACAACTGAGCGAAGATCTACTGCACTCTATATACCCCACAAATGTTGGGTTAATAACATGGCCCTTTCTGCCGCTGCTATGGCATTTTTCGAAGCAAACTTTTGAAACTCGCTCCTGCTGTTTCACACGAAATTGAAAGGAAGAAGCTCGGGTTGTGCTCCTTTACCAAGCAGCTAGCTAGCGCTTGCCAAGCCAGCCGTTCCTTCACGGTTTTGAATGGAGTGCTTGCTCGAATGCTTAAACCACTTGGCGATCACTTCACAAGAAACTTGGTAAATGAACACACCCAATGTTCTTGAGACCCGACCATAGATCGACTGTAATCTATATACTCCAAAGAGGAATGACCCTTCCTGCCCCTACCGGAGTCTGCGGGTGTACTAGTTCCATGAAATGCTTCAATCATTAAACTTAAATTTCATTCCACATGTCTAGTATCTCCTCCCAGCTCCTTCCCAAACAGGTATCGATACTTTTCAGTCAATTATAACATCAACAAAAGTGTAAAACAAGTACACATACATTCAAAGTACACCGCCCCCATGCCAAATAATTAAATATCCTCCAGCGCGGCATTGCCGGCGCGCCTCCGGCGCCCGGCAATACCGCAGTGCAGCTCATAGAGACTGGATTTGGAGAGAGAGAGGTGCGCAATAATTGATTGATTAATTGTATAATTAAAATCAATAAAATATTATCACAAAATATTTTCTTAATCAATTGCCTAATAGCATAACGAAACCACTAGTGCTTCATCCGAAGATGTATCTTTTAGGAATTTAATTAAATAAGTCATTAAAAATATATATTAATTAATTCATCAATAAATAATTAATCGATTAATCAATTAATAAGTAATCGATTAAATGATTAATCAATAAATCAAAAATATCCTTGATAGCCACATCACTTGGTCACTGTCATGTCCAAATATTAGCTTCTGAGCTCAAAAGGTGCCTGAGATATTGGCCAAATGAGAAAGAAAATAAATAAATGATTAATAATGAAAATAAATAAATAAGAATCATCAAAAAATTTAATTATTAATCAATTCGGTCAGAGAACACATAAGCCACCACCATTTCATCCGAATCTGTAACTAAAAAAAATAAAAAAATTTTAGTCATTAATTGAATAATTAAATAATTAATCGATTAATTGATTAATTTATAAATCATAAAATAGCCTTTGCAGCCAAATCACCTGGTCATTGGCATGTCCAAATATCAGCTTCCTAACTCAAAAGGTGCCTGAGTTAATGGTCAGAAGAGAAAGGAAATTTGATTAATTAAATAAGTACTTAATTAATCGCTAATAATTAAATAACTCCTCAATTAATTGATTAATCAAAAAACAAAAAATACAGTTTTTGACAAAGCACTTGCTCACTATTGTGCCGAAATTTCATCTTCCTAGCTCAAAGGATGGCTGAGATATCGCCCGGACAACCAAGAAAATAAGAAAGAAAGAAAGAAAACAAACAACCAGAGTGAAAACTGAGTACTCCCTTTCAGCGTGCGTCACTGCCGAGCCCCCTTCGGTGCCCAGCAATGACGATTTGCAATGCCTGGAGATGGCATAGGAAAGGTGCGGTGTACAACATTGCAGTGGATGTTAGAGCTTACTTGACCCGTGTTGCCTTTGAAGGAGAATCATTGGTCATTGGTGAAGAGGAGATGAAAGTCCCCTTTTTGAAAATGTTGGCTTCCTTATTTTTCTGTCTGCAACATTGAAAAGGAAGGTGTTTAGTACATTTCAGGTCATGCAGTGAAAAGGGAAGGTGTGATACAGTGACAAGAAAGACATGGCGAAGTGTGCAGACTGTCTTCACGAGCTGTGACTCTCTTACTACACGTTACAATTATGACTACACCTTGAAAATGAAGGTAAGTGAGTATCTCTCCAAAGGGAGGGCACTCTTCATAGGTGTGAATGTTATTCATTGGCCCTGCAGTTGTCAGGCACAAAACGACCAGACTCAGTGTTTTTATGGTTCGAGCTTCTGTTCTGAGTCTCGGAGGTCGACAGTTCAAAACCCGGGCCAAGTTTAGCAAAGACTTCAAAAATGGTGCATGTTGCTCCCTCACTTGTTGCTCAGCATTTATAAAGAATGCAGCATGGACAAAGAACCATCGGTTGACAAACATTGCACAGGATTGTAAAAACCTCGAAGAAGCAACGCTACAAAACCAAAAGGCAGTTTACTGGTACACCGTGGCCCTTTTCAACTTGTGCCGTGGGTTCCGTACCATTCCAAAGTTATTGCTCGCAGATAGAACAGTCAAACTTAAAGTTGCTTCCGAAGAATGGTATATTACTTCATGATTCGGGGCCCTGTCTGTTCCGCACTAAGTTTCTCGTATTTTATCTCTGAGGTGTGCAGCTCCCTATGGCCTTAGAGCATGTACGAAAACTAGAACAATGCGACTATGTCGCCAATATGCCTCCGCATAGTCCCACAGCGGGTAGATGCCATCACTCTGCATATGTATGGGTAGGGGAATAGGCTATTTAGTTTTCCCAATTTCAGCTTTGGTCTCCAGCATTCTCAGGTTTTGACTCCCGCATGACATTCGCGTTCGCATAACGTTCAGTGTGACGATGTTGTGACGATGTATGTGTTCACGGTCGTGTTTGACATGACGGTGTGAACGTAATTTCGTAATGTTTTTCGTTTCTTAATCCTTTAATGAACATTTAATGTTTAATGAACGTTTAATGTTCAATGTTCGTTTAATGTTTAATGAACGTTTTATGTTTAATGAACGTTTCATGTTTAATGAACGTTTAATGCCCTTCGATGTCCAAGGCCGCACGCACGCTACACTGGACGGGCCAGCGTGTACCTTGCCCTTCACCGTCAGGCTCGGGTAAACCGCTGAGCCCCATCCGTGATGGGGACTGGGGCTTGAGACAGTGTCCCACGAACGAGGAATTCCCAGTAAGCGTGGGTCATCAGCTCGCGTTGATTAAGTCCCTGCCTTTTGTACACACCGCCCGTCGCTACTACCGATCGGACGGTTTGGTGAGATCCTCGATCTCGGCTCGTGCCCGTGCACCGAAAAGATGAGCGAACTTGACTGTCTAGGGGAAGTAAAAGTCGTAACAAGGTTTCCGTCGGTGAACCTGCGGAAGGATCATTATCGGGACAACATGAGAGTGAGCGAGACGCGAGACGTACGTGGTACGTGATCGTCCATGCACCGTTTAGCCATGTACTGTTTAGATTTTGATGATTTGTGTGTGATATGATTCAACGGATGTTTTTATGAATCGTTTAAAACAAAAAAGCCTTCAATTTCTGATATTTTACTTTTTCATTTGGGTTTCCCAATTGAAGCCCCGCCCGTAGGGCGGGTACTGTTGCTAGTCTTATTATAATTCACCAAATGTCCGTCTGTCTGTCCGTTCGAAGGTACCGCAAAAACGGCTGAACCGATCACAACGATATTTTGGGTGGGTAATCCTCGGACCCCCTGGAGTAAAATAAGCTATATTGTTTCTCTAATTTCTCTAATTTTTCCAAGTTTTCCAATTTTCCAGTTTTTCCAAACACGATGGAATAATATGTACCGATATGAACAGTGATGTGGCTTTTGTTGAAATTCTACAGATGGAATTAAAATTTTGGACCCAGATGGAATTAAAGGAAGATGGAAAAGATATATGGAAATGCTGTTGAATACAGAGAATGAATGGGATGGCAACATAGAGAGTAACCCAATTTTAGGACCGGCAGAGAAGATAACCGAGAAGGAAGTTGAGGAAGCGATAAAACCAATGAAGAGTAGAAAAGCGGGAGGGCCGACGGGAGTTGTGGGAGATATGTTGAAGGCAGCAGGAAGTTGGGGTGTGAAGAGAATGACAGAGATCTGTAATCTGGCGGTGACAGAAGGCCGCATTCCAGTGGTTGGGAACTGAGTAACCTCGTCCCTCTATACAAGGGGAAAGGTGACCCTCTAGAGTGTGGCTCGTACCGAGCGATAAAGTTATTGGAGCATGGAATGAAGGAATTGGAAAGGGTGTGGGCATTGAGGAAGTTAGAAGTGGAGGAATGGTTGATCAGAGTCATGATGGCAATGTACAAAAGAGCGCGCACAGCTATAAGGACGAAGGACGGGACCAGTGGTGAGTTTGAGGTGAAGGTGGGAGTGCATCAGGGGTCGGTACTAAGTCCACTACTATTTGTAGCTGTGATGGAGGTGCTGGCTCAGAACGTAAAGGAGGGTTTACCATGGGAGTTGTTGTATGCAGATGATCTGGTGTTGATTGCGGAAAGTATGGATGGACTGAAGGAAAAGATGAACAAGTGGAAGGAATGTATGGAGACAAAAGGTCTGAAGGTGAATATCGGAAAGACGAAGGTGATGGCAAGTGGTAAAGCATGTGGGGAGGTGGAAAGAACTGGGAAGTGGCCCTGTGCTGTGTGCAGGAAGGGTGTCGGAGTGAACTCCATTCAATGTACAATGTGCGCTGAGTGGGTTCATCAAAAATGTAGTGGTCTGAGAGGGTCATTAACCAGTGTGGCAGCTACATTCAAATGTAATGTGTGCACAGAGGGAGCTGCAGATGGAGGAAATGTTGAGTTGGTTCTTGGAGACGGCGTGAAGCTGGAAGGTGTGAAAACATTTTGCTACCTCGGAGACATGCTGAATGGAGAAGGTGGATCAGACTCGGCAAAGGTTGCTAGAGTGAGATGTGCATGGAAGAAGTTTCGGGAACTGAGTGGCGTGCTGATGAGGAGGGGAGTGTCGTTGAAGCTGAAGGGAAAGGTGTATGCTGCATGTGTGAGAAGTATTATAATTTATGGGAGCGAGACATGGGTAATGAACGAAGAGCAGCAACGAAGGTTGGAAAGGGTGTAAATGCGAATGGTTCGATGGATGTGCGGAGTATCGTTGAGAGGAAGACAAATGATGAATTGCGAAAAATGATGGGAATAGAGCCTGTCATTGATGCTGTGAAGAGGAACAGGTTGAGATGGTTTGGTCATGTGTTGAGGAAGGATGAAAGTGACTGGTTGAGAAGAGTGATGTAAATGAATGTGGAAGGAAGTAGAGGACGGGGAAGACCGAGAAAGACTTGGCTAAAGATGGTGGAAGAAGAAATGCGGGCAAGGGGGTTAACAAGGAGAGATGCAGAAAATAGGGCAAAATGGAGAAGATTGTCATGGGGACCGCAAGGCTAACCCCCGCTCTAGCAGGGAAAATGGCCTTAAAATGCATGTTGTTGTGTTGTTGTCTCTACTATCAGCATATAAATGTGATTGTGCCCCCCTTCCCGTTACAGTGAGCAGAGTGAATGTCCAGATGACCGAGTATAACTTAGTTTTATCATGGGTGTTTTATAATGAACTGTTTTACACTCCATTAATAATCAGGAAAATATAACTTTTTTTTATAGGTAAATAAATGTATCGTTCGTTCATTCGTGTGGTTGCCAACTTCAATCAAGATTGGTGCTTTAATGTATGATAAATAGTGGCAATCACTATATTGTTCGTTGAGATTCAAGAAAAAAGAAACAAATAATAAAAATCAACTATAAACGGCCACTCGTTCTAAGACACCATAGCGTTAGTGTGCGCATCCGTGTACTTGTTGCCCCCCAAAAACATGGCGGCCGGGTCTCCATGGTGGCACGGCGGGGTTCTGTACGCGGCATAGCGAGTGCAGCCTCTAATCTATAATATAACTCCATGGGGAGCAACAGCTTCCACAGGAAGTAAAAATATTATACACCGCAAACACATATGCTTAGCTTTTTCAACAGTCGCTCATGCTCTTAATAAACATAAAATGAAGAAATTTGGAGGAATCTCAACATCCGTGAAGTAAGGTTTACTTGCACAACTGAGCGAAGATCTACTGCACTCTATATACCCCACAAATGTTGGGTTAATAACATGGCCCTTTCTGCCGCTGCTATGGCATTTTTCGAAGCAAACTTTTGAAACTCGCTCCTGCTGTTTCACACGAAATTGAAAGGAAGAAGCTCGGGTTGTGCTCCTTTACCAAGCAGCTAGCTAGCGCTTGCCAAGCCAGCCGTTCCTTCACGGTTTTGAATGGAGTGCTTGCTCGAATGCTTAAACCACTTGGCGATCACTTCACAAGAAACTTGGTAAATGAACACACCCAATGTTCTTGAGACCCGACCATAGATCGACTGTAATCTATATACTCCAAAGAGGAATGACCCTTCCTGCCCCTACCGGAGTCTGCGGGTGTACTAGTTCCATGAAATGCTTCAATCATTAAACTTAAATTTCATTCCACATGTCTAGTATCTCCTCCCAGCTCCTTCCCAAACAGGTATCGATACTTTTCAGTCAATTATAACATCAACAAAAGTGTAAAACAAGTACACATACATTCAAAGTACACCGCCCCCATGCCAAATAATTAAATATCCTCCAGCGCGGCATTGCCGGCGCGCCTCCGGCGCCCGGCAATACCGCAGTGCAGCTCATAGAGACTGGATTTGGAGAGAGAGAGGTGCGCAATAATTGATTGATTAATTGTATAATTAAAATCAATAAAATATTATCACAAAATATTTTCTTAATCAATTAATTCGCGTTCGCATAATAGCATAACGAAACCACTAGTGCTTCATCCGAAGATGTATCTTTTAGGAATTTAATTAAATAAGTCATTAAAAATATATATTAATTAATTCATCAATAAATAATTAATCGATTAATCAATTAATAAGTAATCGATTAAATGATTAATCAATAAATCAAAAATATCCTTGATAGCCACATCACTTGGTCACTGTCATGTCCAAATATTAGCTTCTGAGCTCAAAAGGTGCCTGAGATATTGGCCAAATGAGAAAGAAAATAAATAAATGATTAATAATGAAAATAAATAAATAAGAATCATCAAAAAATTAAATTATTAATCAATTCGGTCAGAGAACACATAAGCCACCACCATTTCATCCGAATCTGTAACTAAAAAAAATAAAAAATTTTTAGTCATTAATTGAATAATTAAATAATTAATCGATTAATTGATTAATTTATAAATCATAAAATAGCCTTTGCAGCCAAATCACCTGGTCATTGGCATGTCCAAATATCAGCTTCCTAACTCAAAAGGTGCCTGAGTTAATGGTCAGAAGAGAAAGGAAATTTGATTAATTAAATAAGTACTTAATTAATCGCTAATAATTAAATAACTCCTCAATTAATTGATTAATCAAAAAACAAAAAATACAGTTTTTGACAAAGCACTTGCTCACTATTGTGCCGAAATTTCATCTTCCTAGCTCAAAGGATGGCTGAGATATCGCCCGGACAACCAAGAAAATAAGAAAGAAAGAAAGAAAGCAAACAACCAGAGTGAAAACTGAGTACTCCCTTTCAGCGTGCGTCACTGCCGAGCCCCCTTCGGTGCCCAGCAATGACGATTTGCAATGCCTGGAGATGGCATAGGAAAGGTGCGGTGTACAACATTGCAGTGGATGTTAGAGCTTACTTGACCCGTGTTGCCTTTGAAGGAGAATCATTGGTCATTGGTGAAGAGGAGATGAAAGTCCCCTTTTTGAAAATGTTGGCTTCCTTATTTTTCTGTCTGCAACATTGAAAAGGAAGGTGTTTAGTACATTTCAGGTCATGCAGTGAAAAGGGAAGGTGTGATACAGTGACAAGAAAGACATGGTGAAGTGTGCAGACTGTCTTCACGAGCTGTAACTCTCTTACTACACGTTACAATTATGACTACACCTTGAAAATGAAGGTAAGTGAGTATCTCTCCAAAGGGAGGGCACTCTTCATAGGTGTGAATGTTATTCATTGGCCCTGCAGTTGTCAGGCACAAAACGACCAGACTCAGTGTTTTTATGGTTCGAGCTTCTGTTCTGAGTCTCGGAGGTCGACAGTTCAAAACCCGGGCCAAGTTTAGCAAAGACTTCAAAAATGGTGCATGTTGCTCCCTCACTTGTTGCTCAGCATTTATAAAGAACTAGGCCGTGCCCGTACGTGGGTGCCCGTTCCTTGGTGCGGCCCGCGTGCCCGTACTATATATATATCTAAAATTATATCCCCCCCCCCCCCTCTATTTACATGAAATGGTTTGGTCCATTCGCAAAGCCAAAGCGAACGGCTTGCGAGTACGGTGACAATCCCCCCCCTCTATTTACATGAAATAGTTTGATCCAAAGCGAACGGCTTGCGAGTACGGTGACAATCCCCCCCCCCCCTCTATTTACATGAAATGGTTTGGTCCAAAGCGAACGGCTTGCGAGTACGGTGACAATCCCCCCCTCTATTTACATGAAATGGTTTGGTCCAAAGCGAACGGCTTGCGGAGTTTGGTAAAGAAATCGCCATAGCTCGGTAACTACTTAACTACGCCATAGCTAGGACGTGCCCGTACGTGGGTGCCCGTTCCTTGCCAAAAAAAAAAAAAAAAAAAAAAATTTGTGTAGGGGTGTGTGTGTGTGTAAACATCCTAGGGCGTGCCCGTACGTGGGTGCAAAAAAACATGCGTGCAAACAACAACAACAAAAAAAAACTTTGAAACCACGTGGCAGTAACGACCACAGAACCCCCCCCCCCCTCTATTTACATGAATGGTTTGGTCCATTCGCAACGACCACAGAACCCCCCCCCCTCTATTTACATGAAATGGTTTGGTCCAAAGCGAACGGCTTGCGGAGTTTGGTAAAGAAATCGCCATAGCTCGGTAACTACTTGTCCGATTAATATGAAACCTTGAAAAGGCACATCCTCGGGTCCCCAGCAATATACCTGGCAAGTTTAAAGTATATCGGACCCGTGGTTGTCGAGAAACAGCGGTCACAGACAAACACACAAACACACAAACACACAAACACACAGACACACAGACACACAGAGATTACTGGAATGATAGATAGATGCAGCATGGACAAAGAACCATCGGTTGACAAACATTGCACAGGATTGTAAAAACCTCGAAGAAGCAACGCTACAAAACCAAAAGGCAGTTTACTGGTACACCGTGGCCCTTTTCAACTCGTGCCGTGGGTTCCGTACCATTCCAAAGTTATTGCTCGCAGATAGAACAGTCAAACTTAAAGTTGCTTCCGAAGAATGGTATATTACTTCATGATTCGGGGCCCTGTCTGTTCCGCACTAAGTTTCTCGTATTTTATCTCTGAGGTGTGCAGCTCCCTATGGCCTTAGATCATGTACGAAAACTAGAACAATGCGACTATGTCGCCAATATGCCTCCGCATAGTCCCACAGCGGGTAGATGCCATCACTCTGCATATGAATGGGTAGGGGAATAGGCTATTTAGTTTTCCCAATTTCAGCTTTGGTCTCCAGCATTCTCAGGTTTTGACTCCCGCATGACATTCGCGTTCGCATAACGTTCATTGTGACGATGTTGTGACGATGTATGTGTTCACGGTAGTGTTTGACATGACGGTGTGAACGTAATTTCGTAATGTTTTTCGTTTAGTAATCCTTTAATGAACATTTAATGTTTAATGAACGTTTAATGTTCAATGTTCGTTTAATGTTTCATGAACGTTTAATGTTTAATGAACATTTAATGTTGAATGAACGTTTAATGTTTAATGATCGTTTAATGTTTAATGAACGTTTAATGCCCTTCGATGTCCAAGGCCGCATGCGCGCTACACTGGACGGGCCAGCGTGTACCTTGCCCTTCACCGTCAGGCTCGGGTAAACCGCTGAGCCCCATCCGTGATGGGGACTGGGGCTTGAGACAGTGTCCCACGAACGAGGCATTCCCAGTAAGCGCGAGTCATCAGCTCGCGTTGATTAAGTCCCTGCCTTTTGTACACACCGCCCGTCGCTACTATCGATCGGACGGTTTGTTGAGATCCTCGATCTCGGCTCGTGCCCGTGCACCGAAAAGATGAGCGAACTTGACTGTCTAGGGGAAGTAAAAGTCGTAACAAGGTTTCCGTCGGTGAACCTGGGGAAGGATCATTATCGGGACAACATGAGAGTGAGCGAGACGCGAGACGTACGTGGTACGTGATCGTCCATGCACCGTTTAACCATGTACTGTTTAGATTTTGATGATTTGTGTGTGATATGATTCAACGGATGTTTTTATGAATCGTTTAAAACAAAAAAGCCTTCAATTTCTGATATTTTACTTTTTCATTTGGGCTTCCCAATTGAAGCCCCGCCCGTAGGGCGGGTACTGTTGCTAGTCTTATTATAATTCACCAAATGTCCGTCTGTCTGTCCGTTCGAAGGTACCGCAAAAACGGCTGAACCGATCGCAACGATATTTTGGGTGGGTAATCCTCGGACCCCCTGGAGTAAAATAAGCTATATTGTTTCTCTAATTTTTCCAAGTTTTCCAAGTTTTCCAATTTTCCAGTTTTTCCAAACACGATGGAATAATATGTACCGATATGAACAGTGATGTGGCTTTTGTTGAAATTCTACGTACCAGGAGAGAGTAGATCGACTCCTGACGAACTCTTCCTATATAAACATGCGGCTCCGAAGTAACACGGCAGCGTGTGCAAAGCGACTGAGAAACAGGTGTAGCGGCCGCTTCCGTGTTACAGATTCGGCACGCACTCGTCACACATAGACGTGCGACTGAGAAAGACGTGTAGCGGCCGCTTCCATTTTGAAGAATTCAATCTTATTTCAAAATGGGCGCCATGTACTGTTTAGATTTTGATGATTTGCGTGTGATATGATTCAACAGATGTTAATATGAATCGTTTAAAATAAAAAAAGCCTTCAATGTCTGATATTTTGCCTTTTCATTTGGGCTTCCCAATTGAAACCACGCCCATAGGGTGGGTACCGTTGCCAGTTGTTATAATGGCATTTCTGTGTGAGCAACATAGAGTTATATTATAGACTAGAGGGCACACTCGCCACATGGCCCCGTGCCGACAAGGACGACCGGCAGCCATGTTTTTGGGGGGCAACATTTGTTGACAACGTACATTTACATGTGCATGACCTAGTTATGTCGCGAATATTTTCTAGTTGCAAGATGCCGAAAAGTTGTTCCTGCTACGGGTGCACAAATCGCAGCAACCAGAAGAAGGATGTTAGTTTTCACAGGTAAGTACTCTGTGTTTTTCTTTTTTAAAGTAGAAATTTTGGTCGGAATTTGGTCAGATTCATTGAGAGTGGCGGACAGGCATACAACAAGAAGCAAGGCTGTATGGCTCTCTTTTATGTCATGTGTCTTATTGTTGTCGCCATTACAACAAGCATTCTGAGTATTGCGCTGCAAGCTATATCCCCTACCGGCAGTCTGTCGTCCGGAAAACTGTTGGGGAAATTACCAGGGGTTATTTACCCACAGGTTCTGAATCGTTCCCAATCGCTAATTACCTCAGGACGGGCTCACCTGTGATTCGCACTCGGGACTTCGATTTATACACCTTGCACTTTGCAGACAGGTCAGCAGAAGCACGTCAAAATAAGTTGTGGATAAAGAACCGTTCGAGTCGCTAAATATCAGTAATTTATTGTATTTTCCGGTTCACGATCAATGATCGATGTATATATATATACAGTATGTTGCTCGGCTTGGCTCCGCCCCTCTGGAAAGCGCGCGCTGTATCGCGCTGTTGACGTTCGCGAGGTGAGGCTGAGGGCGCGCGGTGCGGCTTGAGGAGAACTCCAGAATAAACAAGAGATATCCATTTTTAAAATATTTTCATTTAATTAACGATACCTGCCAAACCACGTGCCCTATCGCAAATTCTAAAAGGACATTTTAGTAGACCGACATGCTGAACAGATCTGTGAAGTTTCCCCTCGATTAGATCAAAAATGAGGGAGGGCGGTTTTAAATGTTCATGCTTAAAAACGTCATAACTCTGAAACCATGTGACGCATGACGTCATGCTCGCTGACTTTTTTGTTCGTCATGGGTATGCGATTCTGCCTGCAATGTTTGGCCTCGATCTGTTCAGCCATTGAGCCATTGCAGAGAAAAGGGATTTTCGTGTTTTCACAAAAAACAATATGGCGGCCGAACCACGTGACCTGTGACATCATATTTACCATTAAAATATTCTGCGACAAATTCCTGCGGTAAAGGAATTCCTGCGACAGAGTGGTTATCGCTGTGACTGATCCACCTGCGTGTCAGGTTTGGCGTTGGATTCCGAGGAATCATCTTCGTGTCGTTTCGACCCGAGTACGGGCCGTCGGCCATTTTGACTCACGCGCTTCGCGCGTCGAGCAAACTTTCCTTGCTTCGCATCAGCCGTTTTCACCATTCAGACGTCTATCTGGGATGTGTGTGTGTAACGCGGATTTTGAAGGCAAACCCGAGGTTCGCCGATTTGGAGCTGTAAAACAATCATACGAGAAGGTGTGATTTCCCAGTCGCCTTGAGTGCACCTTTTCGCAGCTTCTGGCCGCATGACCATATTGGCCGCTTTGGCCGCATATGCCTTTGTGCAGTTTTGGCGGTGTGACTGGGCCTTTCACCTGAACGGGATTCGGGTTTCGATTCAACATCGTTCTGACGATCGCTGGAGGGGATCAACTCTGAGCTCGAAGACAGGAATATAGAGACATTGGGGAATGTTCTTTTTCACTCACTTGGAGCACAGTGAGTTACTTTATACTAGCTGATGGTACCATCATAAGATATACATTGATTGTACTTTTGATTGCTATTATTGTTGTACTGTTATTCTTGTGTGATTTTTAATACAATATTTGTTTGTTGGTAACAATTGGTGTGGTTTCACCATTGATTTTTGACACAGAATAACAATTTTTTCTGCCGAGACTCCTCTCGGGGCTCGGAGGTACACCGTGACCAGGGGGTCGGGGAAGAGCACTTAACAGAAATTGGGGGCTTGTCCAATTGTCTCGGGGGCTCGAAATTGGGTCTTCATCCGGGATTAAATTCCCTAAGAACATTCATCTGGGATAGAATTCCCTAGCATTCCCAAAATTCCTAAATTTGGAATTTTTCTAACATTCCCAAATTTTTCAAAAATTTGGAAATTTCTGTGTGAAGGTTAACAGGTGTTAACTGATAGTCACCATGGTGTTTGATGCAGAAAAATTTACGGCGTCCCTTAATGAGGCACAGTTCCAAGCATTAAAAAAATAGGAACTCTTCATATTGGCCAGACATTTTAACTTGGAGGTCCGAGTTAATATGAAGAAAGCAGAGATGCAGACATTGGTGGTAGAATCTCTGGTGGGACAGGGAACATGGACAGAGGTAGCCTTGGATTGGTTACCCGAGGAAAAAGAAAATGTGGAGCTCCTGAAAATGGAGATGCAGCTGCACAGCCAGGAAAGGTTAAAAGCAGAGGAAAGGAGAGCTGCAAGAGAACTCGAGGAGAGAAGAGCAGAGGAAAGGAGAGCTGAAGAAGAAAGAAGAGCGGAGGAAAGGAGAGTTGAAAGGGAACTCGTGGACAAAAGAGTAGAACAGGAACGAGAACTCGAGGAGAAACGAGCAGAGGAAAGAAGAGTCGAAAGGGAGTTAAAGGAACGTGACATGTTGTGTCAGAGGGAAATTAAACTCAAGGAACTGGAATTAATGAGAGAACGGGGAGAGGTAGCATCCATGCCGGCTGGTTCGACAACTAGTCAGAACACCTGGGATGTTGGTAAGCATGTGAGGCTGGTTCCACCCTTCAATGAAAAGGAGGTAGCCAAGTTTTTTTTACACTTTGAGAAAGTGGCTCAAATGCTAAAATGGCCTGTGGGGTCCTGGACTATGTTAGTGCAAAGTGTTCTGGTGGGTAAAGCTGAAGATATATTTTCGGCTTTACCGATGGACAAATGGACAGATTATGAGATAGTGAAGAAAACCATTCTCAAAGCCTATGAATTGGTCCCTGAAGCTTACTGGCAAAAATTCCGGAATGCCAGGAAGAGGGAGAGTGAGACCCATGTGGAGTTTGCCAGAATGAAGGAAACCATGTTTGATCGGTGGTGTGATTCGAAGGGGATTGGGAAAGACTTCGAACTGTTGCAACAATTGATCTTGGTGGAGGAATTCAAACAGTGTGTCCACGAGGACATTAAAGTACATCTGGAGGAAAAGAAGGTACCAGAGGTGTATGAGGCAGCAACCGTGGCAGATGACTATGCCTTGACACACAGGATAGGGTTCCACAAACCTAACTTCCCACCTAGAGATAGCCAGGGGAGTTATAGTAGATCAGGGGCGGAAAACAAATATTCGTGGAGGCGGCCTAGAGATGACTATGAGGACAAATCTGAGACCGCGACTTTTAGGGACCGGAAGCCTACAGTTCCAAGACAGACTTATCTTCCGGGGGGGGGGGGGGGGGGGGGCCCGAGACAGACCACGAGTTTTTCCTCCAGGCCTGCTTGCGCTTTTTGCAAGAAACCTGGACATTTTATGTCCCAATGTTATGACCTGAAAAGGAAAAACCAGGAGCGGAGTCAGACTAGTGCAACTCCGAATGCATTGGCAAATGCGAGAAATCGTCCTTGGAGGGCAGTGCCTTGTGAAGGTTCCCATGCCAAAGTTACGGCATCACAGAACGACCTTGTTCAAGCGGGTTACAAACCTTTTATTTCAGAGGGGTTTGTGTCACTGGATGGAAACTTGACTAACCAGAGACATGTGAGGGTATTGAGGGACACAGGAGCACATCAATCTTTGATGCTTGAAGGCATTTTGCCATTGTCAGAGAAGACGGCAACTGGTGTTAGTGTTCTTTTACAGGGGTTTGGTGGCTATGTTAAAGCTCTACTTCATGTCATCCATTTAAAGTCTGATTTGGTGTCAGGACCGGTCACCGTAGGTTTCCAAGCCACTCTTCCTGTAGAGGGAATCTCTTATTATCGGGAATGATTTGGCCGGTGGTCGAGTTTCTGGTAATCCAATGTTAGCTGAAAAGCCCAGTATGGAAAATAACACCGCACAGTTAGAGCAGGAGATTCCGGGTATCTTTCCATCCTGTGCAGTGACTCGTGCTATGGGTAGGAAGCGCTCTGAAGAGAAAGAGAAGGAAGGCGATGTGGATTTGGGTTCCTTAGAGGTATTGGAGGAAAATTCTGAAAGAGGTAATAGGAAAGGGAGTGACATCAAGGAACTTAAGGAAAAGGTGGCACCTGGAACCAAAAAGGAAAGGGAGTGTCCGTCGGAGACACCTGGGAACGAGGCTGAGCAAACAGTGCTGGTCCGAAAGAGACTGGTTGAAGAACAACACGGAGACTCGGAGATCCGGAGTTTAATTGGTGAAGCCGTTACAGAGTAAGAGGCTATGAAGATACCTGTTGGTTCCCTCATGAAAGGGGAAATACTCATGAGAAAATGGAGACCACCGGAGATGCCAGCAAACGATGAGTGGAAAGTTCATTACCAAATTGTGGTGCCACCGCCGTACCGGAAGGATATATTGAGTTTGGCGCATGAGACACCTTTGGCCGGGCACCTTGGAGTGAACAAGACATGTGACAGAATATTGGTACATTTCATCTGGCCAGGATTGCGACGTGATGTGGCGGAGTTCTGCAAATCTTGCCATTCTTGCCAGCTGGTGGGGAAACCTAATCAGAAAGTCCCATCCGCACCTTTAAAACCCATTCCAGCTTTTGAAGAGCCATTCAGCCGTGTCATTATTGACTGTGTAGGCCCTTTACCTAAAACTAAGGCTGGACATCAGTATTTGTTGACCATCATGTGCGCTTCCACAAGGTTCCCAGAGGCAGTGCCTCTTAGAAAAATTACTGCGGCAGTTATTGCGAAGGCCTTGATTAAATTTTTCACTTTAGTTGGCCTACCTAAGGTCATCCAGTCTGATCAGGGTTCCAATTTCATGTCAACGCTTTTTCAGCAAGTGGTACACCTGTTGGGAGTGGAGCAAGTAAGATCAAGTACTTACCATCCCGAGAGCCAAGGGGCCTTGGAAAGGTTTCACCAGACATTGAAGAATATGATCAGAACGTATTGTTTTGAATGTGACAACGATTGGGATGAAGGAATACCGTTATTGTTGTTTGCTACGAGGGAATCTGTTCAGGAGTCATTGGGGTTCAGTCCTTTTGAACTTGTGTTTGGACATGCAGTGCGAGGACCGTTGAAATTGGTGAAAGAACAGTGGCTACAGGAGGAGTCACAGTCAACAGTGGTGGAGTATGTGGCTACGTTTAGGCACAGATTGGCAAAGGCTTGTGAAGTTGCGAGAAGAAACTTGAAAGTGATACAGGATAAAATGAAAGTGAGACATGACAAGAAATCTCAGATAAGAAATTTCAGTCCTGAGGACCGAGTGTTAGTGTTGCTTCCTGTTCCAGGTCAGCCACTACAGGCTAGATATTTTGGTGCCTATGCAATCGAAAGGAGGGTTAATGAAACAGATTACGTGGTGACAACTCCCGACCGACGGAAAAAGCGGCAGCTGTGTCATGTTAACCGACTGAAGAAGTATCATGAGAGGAAGCCTGTGGAAGAAATGGTTCCGGTCTCACCTGTCGTGCCTGTAGTCGGGGTGCATGAGAATCCGGAGGTTGAGGCCGGTGTGAAGTTTGATAACTTTGATGACCAGGCTTGTCCCAGATTGACGAACACAGAAGTGTTGAGTCATTTAGATGAGAAATTAGGTCATTTGACAAGGGAACAACAGGGACAACTATCCAGCCTAATTTTTGAGTTTGCACATTTGTTCACAGATGTACCTGGTCGTACTGACCTGGTATATCATGATATTGAGGTGGGGGAAGCCACTCCTGTGAAACAACACCCCTACCGGATGAACCCTGTGAAGATGGAGTATCTTCGGAAGGAAGTTCAGTATATGTTGGAGAATGACATCATCGAACCAAGCAGCAGCGAATGGAGCTCACCATGTGTGTTGGTTCCAAAACCCGATGGCAGTTTTCGCTGTTGTACGGATTTAAAACTGGTTAATGCAGTGACCAAGACCGACTCATATCCCCTCCCGAGGATTGATGACTGTATTGATAGAATAGGCCCAGCTAAATTTGTAACTAAGTTTGACTTGCTGAAAGGGTATTGGCAAATTCCTCTTACGGATAGAGCCAAGGAAATCTCGGCTTTAGTCACACCAAATGGGTTGTATCAGTGCAAGGTTCTTCCCTTTGGATTGAAAAACGGGCCTGCTACATTTTAACGGCTGAATAATAAGCTTATTGCAGACCTTGAGGGGGTGGAGGCTTATCTGGATGATGTCATCATCCACACCATGACCATGGAAGATCATATTAAACAAATCCATGCATTTTTCAAGAAACTGATTGAGGCAGGGTTGACCATCAACTTATCTAAGAGTGAGTTTGTAAAGGCACAGGTGGTGTTCCTAGGCCATGTAGTAGGTCAGGGTCAGGTGCAACCGGTGACAGCCAAGATAGAAGCCATTGATCGCTTCCAAGTTCCAAAAGGGGAGAAGGAGCTTATGAGATTCTTGGGTATGGCTGGTTGGTACCGGCGGTTCTGCAGGAATTCTTCTGATGTGGTAGCCCCTTTAACGAATTTGCTGAGGAAAGAGACCAAATTTGTTTGGGATGACAAATGTCAGGCTGCCTTTGCCCACGTCAAAGCAATATTAATGAGCTCTCCTGTCTTAGCCGCCCCGGATTTTCAAGCACCTTTCAAGTTGGCCATTGATGCAAGTGATGTGGGGGTTGGGGCAGTTTTATTACAGGAAGATTTGGATGGAGTGGATCACCCGGTGTGCTACTATTCCAAAAAGTTCAACAAACACCAGGCAAATTATGCCACCGTGGAAAAAGAGACCCTTGCTCTCCTGCTAGCGCTTCAGCATTATGAGGTGTATCTAGGAACTACGACCTTTCCTATAAAAGTCTTCACTGATCACAACCCCTTAACCTTCATTCAAAAAAATAAAAATAAAAATCAGAGGTTGATGAGATGGAGTTTGGCTTTGCAGGAGTTCAACTTGGAAATTGAGCATGTAAAGGGCAGGGACAATGTCGTTGCGGATGCTTTGTCCAGAGTGAACTAACTTTGGAAATATCTGTAGGTTGTTTGAAGTTTTGTTGCTTTCTTTTTGGGAAATATTGAGTATCGTTGCTCACGGGAATTGATGATTTGGGGTGTGAGTTTACTTTTGTTTGTTGGGAGAGTTTTGCCCACAAAGAAAGTTTTCACTATGTTCAAACTTTCTTTCTTGAGGGGGGGAAGTGTTACGGATTCGTCACTTCCGTTGTGGTGGTTTGCATCCACTGTAAATATTTCTGATTCCATGTATTATTATTGTTGTCATGTAAAGGGAATAGATATTTCTATTTTCAAAAGTTAAAAGTTGATGTTAAAATAAACAGGAAACCGGATCGGGAACCGGAAGACGAAGAAGAAGAGAGAGAAAGAGGGTTAGGGTTGAATGGAGCGAGTGAAGTCGGACAAGAAGCGAGTCGATTCAAGGTCCGGGGCGAACGTTGTCGAACGAAAGTCGCGAGTGAACTTTCGGGGTTCCTGGGAAAGGAATTCCTGCGACAGAGTGGTTATCGCTGTGACTGATCCACCTGCGTGTCAGGTTTGGCGTTGGATTCCGAGGAATCATCGTCGTGTCGTTTCGACCCGACTATGGGCCGTCGGCCATTTTGACTCGCGCGCTTCGCGCGTCGAGCAAACTTTCCTTGCTTCGCGTCAGCCGTTTTCACCATTCAGACGTCTATCTGGGATGTGTGTGTGTAACGCGGATTTTGAAGGCAAACCCGAGGTTCTCCTATTTGGAGCTGTAAAACAATCATACCAGAGGGTGTGATTTCCCAGTCGCCTTGAGTGCGCCTTTTCGCAGCTTCTGGCCGCGTGACCATTTTCGCTGCTTTGGCTGCGTACGCCTTTGTGCAGTTTTGGCGGCGTGACTGGGCCTGTCACCTGAATGGGATTCGGGTTTTGATTCAACATCGTTCTGACGATCGCTGGAGGGGATCAACTCTGAGCTCGAAGACGGGAATATAGAGACATTGGGGAATGTTCTTTTTCACTCACTTGGAGCACAGTGAGTTACTTTATACTAGCTGATGGTACCATCATAAGATATACATTGATTGTACTTTTGATTGCTATTATTGTTGTACTGTTATTTTGTGTGATTTTTAATACAATATTTGTTTGTTGGGAACAATTGGTGTGGTTTCACCATTAATTTTTGACACCGAATAACAAATTTTTCTGCCGTGACTCATCTCGGGGCTCGGAGGTACACCGTGACCAGGGGGTCGGGGAAGCGCACGTAAAACAATCACTATATTGTTCGTTTAGATTCAAGAAAAAAGAAACAAATAATAAAAATCAACTTTAAATGGCCACTCCTTCTAAGACACCATAGCGTTAGTGTGCGCATCCGTGTACTTGTTGCCCCCCAGAAACATGGCGGCTGGGTCTCCATGGTGGCACGGCCGGATTCTGTACGCGGCATAGCGAGTGCAGCCTCTAGTCTATAATATAACTCCATGGGGAGCAACAGCTTCTACAGGAAGTAAAAATATTATACACCACAAACACGTATGCTTAGCTTTTTAAACAGTTGCTCATGCTCTTTATAACACAAAATGAAGAAATTTGGAGGAATCTCGACATCCGTGAAGTGCGGTTTACTTGCAGAACTGAGCGAAGATCTACTGCACTCTATATATATACCCCACAAATGTTGGGTTAATAACATGGCCCTTTCTGCAGCTGCTGTGGCATTTTTCGTGGTGAACTTTTGAAACTCGCTCCTGCTGTTTCACACGAAATTGAAAGGGAGAAGCTCTGGTTGTGTTCCTTTACCAAGCAGTTAGCTAGCGCTTGCCAAGCCAGCCGTTCCTTAAGGGTTTTGAATGGAGTGCTTGCTCGAATGCTTAAACCACTTGGCGATCTCTTCAAAATAAACTTGGTAAATGAACACACCCAATGTTCTTGAGACCCGACCATAGATCGACTGTAATCTATATACCCCAAAGAGGAATAACCCTTCCTGCCCCTACCAGAGTCTGTGGGTGTACTAGTTCCATGAAATGCTTCAATCATTAAACTTAAATTTCATTCCGCATGTCTGGTATCTCCTCCCAGCTCCTTCCCAAACAGGTATCGAGACTTTTCAGTCAATTATAACATCAACAAAAGTGTAAAACATTGCAGTGGATGTTAGAGCTTACTTGACCCATGTTGCCTTTGAAGGAGAATCATTGGTCATTGGTGAAGAGGAGATGAAAGTCCTCTTTTTGAAAATGTTGGTTTCCTTATTTTTCAGTCTGCAACATTGAAAAGGAAGGTGTTTAGTACATTTCAGGTCATGCAGTGAAAAGGAAAGGTGTGATACAGTGACAAGAAAGACATGGTGAAGTGTGCAGACTGTCTTCACGAGCTGTGACTCTCTTACTGCATACACACGTTACAATTATGACTACACCTCGAAAATGAAGGCAAGTGAGTATCTCTCCAAAGGGAGGGCACTCTTCATAGGCGTGAATGTTATTCATTGGCCCTGCAGTTGTCAGGCACAAAACGACCAGACTCAGTGTTTTTATGGTTCGAGCTTCTGTTCTGAGTCTCAGAGGTCGACAGTTCAAAACCCGGGCCAAGTTTAGCAAAGACTTCAAAAATGGTGCATGTTGCTCCCTCACTTGTTGCTCAGCATTTATAAAGAATGCAGCATGGACAAAGAACCATCGGTTGACAAACATTGCACAGGATTGTAAAAACCTCGAAGAAGCAACGCTACAAAACCAAAAGGCAGTTTACTGGTACACCGTGGCCCTTTTCAAATCGTGCCGTGGGTTCCGTACCATTCCAAAGTTATTGCTCGCAGATAGAACAGTCAAACTTAAAGTTGCTTCCAAAGAATGGTATATTACTTAATGATTCGGGGCCCTGTCTGTTCCGCACTAAGTTTCTCGTATTTTATCTCTGAGGTGTGCAGCTCCCTATGGCCTTAGATCATGTACGAAAACTAGAACAATGCGACTGTGTCGCCAATATACCTCCGCATAGTCCCACAGCGGGTAGATGCCATCACTCTGCATATGTATGGGTAGGGGATCACGTTTGTGAAGTTTCGTGTTGATCGGATAGGGTTCGTTTTTCTATCTAATATGGCTGCCAAACCACGTGACCTATGACATCATCATTTTCAAACTATATGCAACAGTGCTGTTAGATGATATTTGTAAAATTTCACATGATAGGGTGAGCGGTTTCAGAGATACAATTATTTCATATTTTCCTTCAATCCAATATGGCTGCCAAACCTTGTGACCTATGATGTCATAAATTTAATATTTAAATACAAATTGGTCATAGATCATGTGCATGCAATTTCAGATACTTAGGATAAGAAATTATATTGAAACATTTTTGGCTGGTATCCCACTTCACCGATGATGTCATCATTATCATGCTTTTGTTGTTCATTGGGAATACTTGACAATGTGCCAAGTTTCAAATTTTTCCATTCAGCGGTTTCCAAGAAATACATTTTTAATTATTTGCTTTTAATCCAAGATGGCTGCCATTCCACGTGACCAATGACGTCACAATTATCATAAAAACATTCTGCATGGCTGTCACTCCTACCCTGAAAGGTTCTACTCAATCGGACTTATGGTTGCTGAGAAAAACAAGGTTTAGCCTGTACGGACGGACGGAAGGACGGACGGACGGACAGACAACCCGAAAACATAATTCCTCCAGCGACTTCGTCGGTAGAGGCATAAAAAAAAAGTTACACTCATTACCACCTGATATTGCAACGCTCAATTTATGCATATCTATATATATAAAACAGTTTGTGTGTGTGTGTGTGTGTGTGTGTGTGTGTGTGTGTGTGTGTGTGTGTGTGTGTGTGTGTGTGTGTGTGTGTGTAATGTTACCGATAGACTCCGAAACGGAGAGGCTCATGTGCTTGATATTTGGCACAGACATGGCCATTGAGCCTGGGACGAACATGGCCGAGACCATATTTGACGAGATCCATATTTTTTTATTCATATTTACCTCAGCGCATTTCAGCGAAGTACCCGCTAATCTCAGCCAGTGCCAGAACAGCTCGCTGATTCGCTCAGAGCGATCACGTGATGTTCCATCCCGTCACACGTCACACGTTTACACGTAATTCAGGGCGAAAAGCGATTGCGTTTTTTCACCTTTATGCGATCGTGTTTTGTGTCGATTTTGTGCGATATGAATTAAATTTTAATTCATATTTCGTGTTTATGAATTCGAATACGAAGGATTTCCCCTTTCCCCTTTCTATTTTTTTTTTTTTTTTTTTTTTCTATACTGAATCGAGGCTCGTGAAAGAGCTGACAACCGCGAGGGGAAGACAGTACAGGGGGACCACGAGGGAAAGACAAAGACAGCACATGGGGACCGCGAGGGAAAGACAGTACAGGGGGACCACAAGGGAAAGACAGTACAGGGGGACCACAAGGGAAAGCCAAAGACAGCACATGGGGACCGCGAGGGAGACAGCACATGGGGACCGCGAGGGAAAGACAGCACATGGGGACCGTGAGGGAAAGACAGTACAGGGGGACCACGAGGGAAAGACAAAGACAGCACATGGGGACCGCGAGGGAAAGACAGTACAGGGGGACCACGAGGGAAAGATAAAGACAGCACATGGGGACCGCGAGGGAAAGACAAAGACAGCACATGGGGACCGCGAGGGAAAGACAAAGACAGCACATGGGGACCATGAGGGAAAGACAAAGACAGCACATGGGGACCGCGAGGGAAAGACAAAGACAGCACATGGGGACCGCGAGGGAAGGACAAAAACAGCACATGGGGACCGCGAGGGAAGGACAAAGACAGCACATGGGGACCACGAGGGAAAGACAAAGACAGCACATGGGGGCCGCGAGGGAAAGACAAAGACAGCACATGGGGACCACGAGGGAAAGACAAAGACAGCACATGGGGACCGCGAGGGAAAGACAAAGACAGCACATGGGGACCGCGAGGGAATGACCAATTTCGAATACGAATCGAATACGAGCTTGAGTCGAGAGGACGAATGTACGGGTTGGGAATGTACGGGTGTCCCTTCCCCCGCCCGGCAATGCCGGTACTGGAGGGCGTGGGTCACAGGATCGGTGAGTCTCCAAAATCCGCTTCGTGCTCTTGCGAAGATGCAGGACGATGTCGCGATTGTTGTGCTGCTCTCCGACCATGAGAACTGCAACGTCATTGTTGACTGGCCCTCCCCTTCCCTCCCCTTCCCTCCCCCTCCCCCATCCATCCTCCTCCTCCCTCCCCCCTCTCCCTTCTCCCCTCCCCCTCCATTTTCCCCCTCCCCCCTCCCCCTCCGCCCTCCCCCTCCATTTTCCCCCTCCGCCCTCCCCCTCCATTTTCCCCCTCCCCCCTCCCCCTCCGCCCTCCCCCTCCCCCTCCCACCTCCCCCTCCCCTCCTCCCCCTCCCCCCTCGCCCCTCTCCCCTCCCCCTCCCCATCCCCCCTCCCACCCCTCCCACCCCTCACCCTCCCATCCCTCACAATGGCAATGCTGGGTACTTCTGCTAGTCAAATGATAAAGCAAAGCACAACTTATCGAACCAAAATATCTATTTCACACCAACTCACCGAGGTATGAAGTAGGTCTCCCATTCTGCAGGTTGACTGGGCTTCCGACGATCGGCCAACGTCAAAGGTCGGGGCCGCAGGCGCACGGCAGGTCGAAAAGTAAGTCTGTGTTTACTCGGTTTTAAAAGGGCAAAATCAGGGCGCATCATCTAGGCGGTGGGAGGAGTGCGAGAGAAAATGGAGGCTTAAAGAGTGTGAAGACAGACACAAAGTATCAAAAGATTGACGTCTGAGTGGAGAAAAAGGTACAATTAAAAAACAATCCTACCTGGCGAGTCTTTGAGGATTTTGGGTGTAAGATTTTAAATAAAGTTGGGCCTCCATAAGGGGCGTTCATAAGAGTCCAAATCACCTTTTCTTTATCTGTTTGACCTGTTGGGGATTTTAGAAAATCGTTATTTAAAAAATAAAAGGTTTTTCAAATTGAATTTCTTCATACGCACTTTATACGTCATTCAAGCAGTAATGGAGTCACATGACTGCAATATTCAAACAGTAAGGGAGTGAGGGGGTGTACAGGAAACAGTCATAATCCCAGGAATAGGCCAACTCGGTGGTCGAAACGTGGGAATTGCCTGATGCACAGTTACAAGGGATGGTGGTCACCCTTCAAGGATACACAAATAAAGGGTCATTCAAAAATTCCGGAGTGAGATTGGATTCCTATAAGAAACAACATTTATATTCTCTTGTGTAAGTATCGAAATATAATGAGTGGGAAAAGAAAGATTTCCCTCTCAACAATTATATTATATATACAGTCACGTGAAAAAGTAAGTACCGCTCATGTAAAGTTTTGACTTTTTCAACATATTTCACCATACAGCTATTTGATCTTCATTTCAACAATATTGATAGATAAAGTTGATATAATCTATCTATAATTCCAGTAATCTCTGTCTGTCTGTACGTTTGTCTGTGACCGCTGTTTCTCGACAACCACGGGTCCGATATACTTTTAACTTGCCAGGTATATTGCTGGGGACCCGAGGATGTGCCTTTTCAAGGTTTCATATTAATCGGACAATTACTTACCGAGCTATGTCCAAAAAACGATTCAACCAATCAGAGAGCAGCGAACGATCGCGTGTGCCGAACGTGGCGGACACACTCTGCCTCGGATGGCACATTTGACAGCGTATTCATTTATTTCACGTTTGCAAACTATGTTGGCGTTAAACTATGTTTTACAACTAATAAAAACTAATTTGCGATTCATTCGCTTTCCTGCGCGTTTGTGCACGCGATGGCGATTTCTTTACCAAACTCCGGAAGCCGTTCGCTTTGGACCAAACCATTGCATGTAAATAGAGGGGGGGGATTGTCACCACTCGCAAGCCGTTCGCTTTGGACCAAACCATTTCATGTAAATAGAGGGGGGGGATATAATTTTAGATAGATATATAGTACGGGCATATATATAGTACGGGCATGCCCTAGTATAACAAATATCATGAAACATTTACATTTTGTAGTCCATTGTATAATTTAAATAAACATAAATGCAAATTTCGCATGTGGAAAAAGTAAGTACACCCTTGGCTCTAATAGGTGGTGTTGCCCCCTTTGGCAGAAACAACCTCAAGTAGGCATTTCTTATCACTGTCTACCAGTCTCTGACATCGACTGGGAGAAATTTTTGCCCACTCCTCCATGCAGAATTCTTTCAGCTGTGCAATGTTTGAGGGGTTTCTTGCATGCACAGCTCGTTTCAAATCCTCCCACATCTCGATGGGATTTAGATCCGGGCTTTGACTTGGCCATTTCAGAACCCTCCATTTCTTTCTTTTCAGCCATTCCTTGGTGGATTTACTGGTATGTTTAGGGTCATTGTCATGTTGCAAGGTCCACCTTCGGTTGAGCTTCAACTTTCCGACGGATGGCCTCACATTATCCTGAAGCAGCCTCTGGTACAATGAAGAATTCATAGTGGATTATATGATGGTGAGCTGCCCAGGCCCTGATGCAGCAAAGCTGCCCCAAACCATAATATTTCCACCACCATGCTTTACAGTTGGTATCAGGTTCTTGTGGTCAAATGCTGTCTTTGGTTTTCACCAAACATGTCTTCTGGTACTGTGGCCAAATAGTTCTACCTTTGACTCATCGGTCCAGAGCACATTGTTCCAGAAGTGCTGGTCTGTGCTGAGGTGTTCATTGGCAAACTTTAGTCTTGCCCTGATGTTCTTTCTGGACAGCAAAGGTTTCCTCCTGGCACACCTCCCATGTGGATCAAATTTGTGCAGCCTCTTTCTAATGGTAGACTCGTGCACTTTGACATCAACAGTGGCAAGAGCTACCTGTAGGTGCCGTGATGACATTCTGGGGTTCTTCGAGACTTCTTTCAGCATCTTGCGGTCTGCTCTCGGGCTGAACTTGCTGGGGTGGCCTGGCCTGAACAAGTTGGCAGTTGTTTGGAATCTTCTCCACTTGGAGATGATCTTCCGGACAGTCGAATGATTGATTTCAAATTGTTTGGAGATCCTTTTAAATCCCTTCCCAGACTCGTAGGCATCTATAACCTTCTTTCTGAAGGCCTCAGAGAGCTCTTTTGATCTAGGCATGGTGACGCCGCACACTTCAAAAACAAAGAGCAAACCAAACGAAATGTCTGAGGTTTAAATAAGACAGGTTCCTCCAAGATCCTCTCTAACGATGTTCTAATCATTTGCACCTGAGCTGGTGCACCTGATTCTAATTTTAGGTATTTGAAGTAGTGATAAATGTAGGGGTGTACTTTCTTTTTCCACATGCGAAATTTGCATTTATGTTTATTTAAATTATACGATGGACTACAAAATGTAAATGTTTCATGATATTTGTTATATTATATCACCTTTATCTATCAATATTGTTGAAATGAAGATCAAATAGCTGTATGTTGAAATATGTTGAAAAAGTCAAAACTTTACATGGGGTGCACTTACTTTTTCACGTGACTGTATATATATAGTGCATTCAGAAAGTATTCAGACCCCTTCACCTTTTTCACATTTTGTCATGTTGCAGCCTTCTGCTGAAATCGTTTAAATTCATTTTTTCCCTCATCAATCTACACTCAATACCCCATAATGACAAAGAGAAAACAGGGTTTTAGAAAGTTTTGCAAATTTAAAAAGAAAAAACTGAAATATCACATTTACATAAGTATTCATACCCTTTGCTATGACACTTGGAATTTTATACAACTAGGGCATGCCCGTACTATATATATATCTAAAATTATATCCCCCCCCCTCTATTTACATGAAATGGTTTGGTCCAAAGCGAACGGCTTGCGAGTACGGTGACAATCCCCCCCCTCTATTTACATGAAATGGTTTGGTCCATTCGCAAAGCCAAAGCGAACGGCAGTTACGAATCGCAGTTACGATGAATCGCAAAGTAGTTTTAATTAGTTTTAAAACATAGTTTAACGCCAACATAGTTTGCCAACGTGAAATAAATGAATACGCTCTCAAATGTGCCGTCCGAGGCAGAGTCTGTTCGCCACGTTCGGCACACGTGATAGCTCGCTGCTCTCTGATTGGTTGAATCGTTTTTGGACATAGCTCGGTAACTACTTGTCCGATTAATTTCAAACCTTGAAAAGGCACATCCTCGGGTCCCCAGCAATATACCTGGCAAGTTTAAAGTATATCGGACCGGTAGTTGTCGAGAAACAGCGGTCACAGACATACAAACATACAAACATACAAACAAACATACACACAGAGATTAGTGGAATTATAGATAGATACAATACAATTTTACATAATCAACTTGGCAGTTGACAAGTAATGCGTCTATTTAAAACTGTCTTGCATCGATTAGCCAAACTTGTTATAACGCGATTTGAACTTGTCATTTTCAATGAACATGTACTCGGTCATGTGTGACAGCAATGATGCATGAAAGGCATCAATGGAAAGCTGAGGATCTCCTCATAATTGTTAAACCACATGTAAATTGTCAAACGAAATAACCTTTGCATATTAACCCCTTGAATTCGGATTACCTTTTTTTTGATACGCACTGTATATATTGTTGCGGTTGTGCCATAAAGGCAAACCCCCTATAGTTTGTTGCATGACAACATGTAGCCTGTAGTCGTTAGTGATGTCTTATTGAATGTAAAGATTAACCCTTTCCTATTGTGTAGTAATCAAAACCAAATATGCGTTGAAGTTAGACAGGATTTCAAACCTCCGTGTGGTTAAGGGAAGCCATTACTATGAGCAGGAAGGCGTGGCCAAACGTACGGCCCAGGTGACCAATGGCGAGCCAGGAACCCGTCACCATGATGCGACAAGACTCAGCCAATGGGAGGCTGTGGAACATTTTTGCATACGTGGGCGGATCTGGTAAAAGCCCACGCGGATCGCAATTTCACTCTTTGCCTTGGATTTCGCAGCGCAGAGGACACACCTGAGCTCTTGCCCTTTTCGCCACGCCCACGACGAGACCTCGCTTGCTTTTTCGTAGCTCCCACGACACGTGTTTGGCCTTTGTGTTCTTCGTCAACACCCATCGCTTCTGTGCCGATCTCTTGCGCCATCCGGCTGACCTGCAAGCGTTGGCTTCTCCCACGACTCACCTGAGCCGAAGTTTGTCTGCCTGCGTGGCAGCTTGTCCCACCTGTGCTAAGTTCGTCCGTGCCAACTTCGAGGCGGCGGTTCGTCCTTCGGACCTGACCTCGTCCAGGCTGCACGTGAGGACCGAACTGCGCACACCAGATCAAGTGGCCAATTGCGAGCAATCCCAGCACGTACATCGGTGCGCCCTTAACCAGAGTGTTATTCCCTGAGTGTGTGTGTGTGTGTCAGAGTGTGAAGGCGCCAGTGGGGTATATTATGATAGGGAAGAATTGGTAAGCTGAATCTTCATCTCTGTTTCTCTGTGCCTTCAAATTAAAAGGCTGTACATTTGATTCCTTTCCAACCTGTTCGGCACGTCCTTTCTCCATTGGCCGAGCATCATCCGAGACCTAATTTGGCTCGAATCGGGTTCATAAATCACGTCAGGTAATGCCGCTTTCCACACCTCGCAAATCCGCTTGGCACGCAATTGAATAAGGTGTGTGGAAGCGACGGTTCGGTCCCCGGTTTCTTCGGGCACGTGTCTTGAAGGTATTTGGAATATTGACCAGTAAACTCTTCGATGCGTGCCTGGGAGATTGGCGATCGGAATTTCTAAGCAATCCGCCAACCACGAACTTCGTCGTGGACGGCAGCCTCAGTGGACCCGGAGTTTGAGGGGGAACAGGGCACAAACCCCCCTTAGTACATCGACGAACCCGGGATCCGTAACAATATATATATATGTGTGTGTGTGTATGTATATATATATATATATATATATATATATATATATATATATATATATATATATATATATATATATATATATATATATACATATATATACATATATGTATGTGTGTCACGCTACCAGATTCTTGTACCAGATGCGCTAAACATCTACTGCGTATAAACGCCGTCGAAAGGCGGCGCCACGTGTTTCACCGTTTTCGCTTCCGGATTGATCGTTTATCAGCAATAAACCGCCGGAAATATACCTTTATTGGACACAGTTTCATCTTATATTTCACCCACCGACGGAAAAATATACGATCTTTCGTTCTATGACAGTGGCATTACCTGTTATGACCGTTGAAGCCTGAATTTTGCTTCGGACTCGACGGTCATTTTATTCATATACTAGACAAAGAATATCGTTTACTGAACAATGCTGTACTTGTATGTACTTTGTGAATTAGGCTCACAAGACAATGACTTGACCTTTGAATCACACTTCTGGCGGCCAACTTAATATCCCGTGGGGTTTTCAAGTGTAAGTAGTATGATGCCACATGCATTTATTGTCCTTCATGGATAAGTCAAGCCTTGTGTACATACTTCTTGTAAATGGTGCTTCACCAAACATGTGTGTGAAAATTCTATACATGTAGGCCTACTCGTCATTTCGCCTTGATATTTTGGCATGACAGCTTGGGCTAGCGTACAGATGGGGGGGGGGGGGGGGCAAGGATTTACAGTATTTGTGCACAGTTGCAATGCAGATTATGCTTGACGATTCACTGCAGATGATGCTTGAAGATTCAATGCTGATTATGCTGCACATCTATATTATAATAGCCGTAGATGATTCTGTCTGTCTGTCTGTCTGTTGGGTGTCTGTCCGGGGTGTGGCTTACTCGGTTTGCAGAGTAGCTCCACCCATAGCTCCACCCATTCTGGGAGTGGCTTCATATAATTATAAACAAATATCCACCATTTTATTAACTCGCATAGCTTTGAGGCCTGTTTTGTAGGCCCGTGGTGTCTTGCTCTCTCTCCCAGTTTTATTTCAAATCAAATTCGATATATCATTTCATTTTTCACAGTCGCTAACATAGTTTTAGACTCGGTTGAAAAAAACCGGGAAGAAAATCCAATGAAAGTTGCCGTTTATAGAACGAAATGAATTCTCAAACGCCTGTAACTTCAAGGCCATTGAGTCTCTCTCACGCCTTTATCTCCAATCTAACTCACCATATGATTTCATTTTTA